>NW_017971480.1:0-90975 GCF_001883845.1 Diplodia corticola
CCCCCCCCTCCTTCAGCTCCGAGGGGGGAGGGGGGGAAATCCAAGATCCCGACTCATTCATTCAATCCCCTCCCTCCCTCCCTTCAAAAACACTTCAACCACCCCGCCAACGCACCCGTAAAAATCTCCCTGCTCGCCGCGCCCCCCGCAAACGTCGTGCGGAAATCGTAACAGTGCTGCGCGTCGGGCATGACGTACCCAAAAATCTCATCCTCCGCCGGCTTCTCCCCGCACGCCGGCGGCGTCTGCGTCAACCGCACGGCGGGCGCCCACGGCTCGGCCGACAGCGGGCTCAGCGTGCGCCACGGGTCGAACTCGCCGCCGGACCAGTACACGTTGGAGGGCCGGATGGCCCAGCCGCCGAGCGCGGCGTTGGTCGCGTCGGCGCGCGGCCATTGCGGGATGAGCGAGGCGTTCGCGGTCGGGAACTGCCGCCGGCAGATGTCGGATTGGTGCTGCAGGCTGTTCCAGCGGGAGACGATTTGGTCGGGGCCCAGGTTGGCGGATTGCAGGAACCCCCATTCGGTGCAGTATTGCCACGTCCAGCTGATGGTGGCCGGGTCGGCGAAGCGCTTTTCGAGGTCGCATTCGGGAGCGGTGGTGGTGGTGGTGTTGGAGGGTGTGGTGGGCCCTTCGCAGTCGGTGTCGAGGAAGTAGCTGGCGACGGCGGCGAAGGCCGGGTAGGACGCCCATTGCTCGACGACGTATTCGGGGCCGCGGGACGGCGCCCAGCCATCGGCGCCGGCGATGGTGCCGTTGTAGATGGCGGTGGCGTTGGTGGCGTTGGTGGAGTGGTCCGTTTCGATGTAGTCGCAAAAGGGGCGCAGGTTGCCTTCGACGCCGTAGGACTGCCAGTACCAGATGATGGTGTTGAGGGCGTCGCCGAAGCCGGCGTTGGAGTTCTTGTCGGCGTTGCGGCCGAGGAAGCGCGTCTTGAGCGCGGCGGCGGCGGCGGGGTCTTCCATCAGGTCGTCCATGTACTCGATGGCGGCGTGGATGTCCTTGGAGCAGTTGCCGAAGCCGTAGCGGTTGAGGCCGCGGTACACGGGCTCGAAGTAGACGGACATGTCGTTTTGCGCCTGCACCGGGGCCGACGACGCGAACGAGGCGAAGATGGTGTCCGGGTAGCGGTCGCGCAGGAAGGCGGCGCGCATGCCGGGGTACGAGCCGCCGATGAAGATCCACGGCGTGGACGAGGGCCCGAAGTCGACGTCCGGGAAGTTGGCGCGCGTGAAGTTGGCGGCGAAGGCGGGGATGTCGGCCAGCGCCTGCTCGGTCGTCAGGTAGACGAAGTCTTCCGGGGCCGTGTCCAGGCTGATGTTGACCGGAGTGGACTCGCCGTAGTAGCGGTGCTCCCAGACGATGCCGATGCCCCCGAAGGAGTCGACGATCTGCTTGAAGAAGGAAGTCTCATTCTGCAGCCGGAAGAGGGCGTTCGGCTCAGCGTTGGCCTCGCCCGCGTCGTAGATGAAGACCGGGTGGCCGGCGCCCCTGTAGCCCGATTCGGCCACCCAGAAGCGGTTTTCAAAGGTGCCGGCGTCAGGGCCAAAGTGGTCCAGGGGCAGCGTGACAAACTCTGGATTAATGACTTCGGTGGTGTTGTTGGCTGCAGTGTGGAGCCTCGAGACCTGGATGTCCGCTGGGAGATCGACAGTGACAGGGGTACCGTCTTGCGATTGGGTCAGTCCCGCGTGATATCGGAAGCAAGAACACGGGAGAGTGGGGGGCGTCAAGCCCACATACCAGGAAACAAGCCCCTCTCAGCCATCTCAGCCAGTTGCATCTGCTTGGCGCCACCGAAGATGCCTAGGGCCTGAGCATGTTGAACGTAGGTATATGCAAGCACCAGAGGCAGCGTGCCGCGGAAACCTGACAGGAGCACCATGGTACCAAGCTATGCAAAACTGCGGAGAGACGGACACCACAGCCAAGGAAAACGGGTGGTAGCCATGCGTCTTTATAGCCAGTGGGCGACGGGTGACAAAGTCCAAGGCGGTGGGGAAACAGCGCTGCAAGTCAATTTGGAGTTCCTGGGTCGCTAGGTACGAGATCGCCATCCGCATGGTCGACCTGCCAAATGGGGTAAAGGACGCCGCTCGAGGATTTCGTAGAATGGCCAACGGCCTAAGCCCATGTCTCATGGGCAAAGCACCTGCCCTTTCGGCACGGTTCCAACAGAGCGAGCACTGTCGTGGAGCCGGCGGCATGCTGACTTACATGTCGCGTAATGCGCAAAGAGCGGCATCGGAAGCAGCATGGCTCTTGTGCGTCGTACAACAGCCAACACAGAGGCTGGCCTGGCGTTCCACCCAGTCGGCGGCAAAGGCTTGTCCCAGCGAGAAGGAAGGCTATGGAGGCCAAGCTTGGGTCTCTGCTCTGAGGACGGGGCGCAGGATTGCAAGTCTTCGTATTGGGCCCAATCCCTGTCATCTACTGATAAGCTGCGTATAGCGCACTGCAGTCGGCCCGCTCATTGGGGCGTCTGCGAAAACACCCATTAGCCACATTCGAACCAGCACTCGGACGAGCTTAGCCTAGGGCTACAGTCCCCTCCAAGGCTCGTTCAGGTACTTCCGTTGTGGCGCTTGCGCTACAGTGGCGGCGCGTCCTAGCACCGGCGCGTATCAGCCTCAAGGACACAACATATCCCAGAGAATCAGAAGCTCCCCGTAGTAGCATCAAAGAGGTACATGAGCAGAGCGAAAAGGCCTTCTGCCCAGAGGCCATAATGGAGATTCGAATGCTGACCCGGGACCCAACTTGAGGCTGAATTGAAAGCATGTCCTCTTCACTATCGAGGAAGCCCGTGCCGCTGTTCATGGGTACGATCCGTCAAAATAGGCCCATCCCAGCCGTTCGAGTGCCAAAACAACAGTTGGGGGGAGAGCGATTTGTTAGAATTCTCCGAGATCATCCCGCCCCTGTCATTGCCGTGCGGCTTAATCGAAGCATTGAACCCCTGACCAAACTATCTGATCCATGATGGGGGCACGACTGTGACTAAGGAAGTGGCTCAACTACGCAGTCTGCAGCAATGCAGCCAGCTTGAATCCGCCGACCCCGTGGCGGACGAACCGGTAAAAGTCGATGGCCGGTGGCAAATTGATGTACTTGCGAGGTTCTCCAGCAGAGTCTGTGTTCCGGTTGGCATTCAGCGTGATGGATCTCGAGCGCAGCGAAAGTGTGGCGAAGAACTGAGTGCGATTTGAAGGGGAGGAGAAGCGCCTGGAAGCAGGCTCGGGGGCAACGGCGGAAAGCTTGGCGCGTTTGTCAGCACGGACCGCGTCGGCGGCGGCTCTTCAACATCGTGATTCTCCAGCTCAAGCAGCTCTCCACACCTTACATCCTCCCCACAACCCTCCAACTCCCGCAGTCGCAATCGCGCAACCATGGCCAACTACCTCGCCTCCATTTTCGGCACCGAGCAGGACAAGTAAGCTTCCCCTCTGCGCCTCGAGCGCGCCCTCAGCTCCGCCCCAATTTCGCGTCGCATGGCTAACATCGCAACTATCTAGGGTCAACTGCTCCTTCTACTACAAGATCGGCGCTTGCAGACACGGCGACCGCTGCTCGCGCAAACATGTCAAGCCCTCGTACTCGCAGACCATCCTTCTCCCCAACCTCTACCAGAACCCGGCCTACGACCCCAAGAACAAGATGAACGCCAGCCAGCTGCAGAACCACTTCGACGCCTTCTATGAGGACTTTTGGGCTGAGATGTGCAAGTACGGCGAGCTGGAGGAGGTCGTCGTGTGCGACAACAACAATGACCGTAAGTCTTTCTTCTCTTCCCCGCCCCAGCTCAAGCAGTACTGACGATTGCTTTTCGTGCCTCCCCGCAGATCTCATCGGCAACGTTTACGCAAGATTCAAGTACGAAGACAGCGCGCAGAAGGCCTGCGACGACCTCAACTCGCGCTGGTACGCCGCCCGCCCCATCTACTGCGAATTGTCCCCCGTCACCGACTTCCGCGAAGCCTGCTGCCGCCTGAACAGCGGCGAGGGCTGCGTGCGCGGCGGCTTCTGCAATTTCATACACCGCAAGGTGCCGACCCCGGAGCTCGAGCGCGACCTGGAGCTGTCGACGAAGAAGTGGCTGAAGATGAGGGGTAGGGATGAGAGGAGCGTCACCAGGAGTCCCAGCCCGGAGCCGACCAGGAGGAGGTGGTGAACAACGCGCGCTGCTTTTGACGTGCCGTCTTTTCAGCGCGCGGGGATGGAGTAAAGTCAAGGATGAAAAGGCTCCAAAAGCAGGGACAGGCACTGTTGGATACCTCGTGGCCATCAGAAAGCAGAACCCCTCGACGAATCAGTACGAGACGCTTTCGTTCAATGCGTCGATACATTGACAAGCACGTATTTCTGCACTTGAGACAGAGGATGCTGCTTGGTACGTTCCTCAGTCAAGCTATCCCTGGGAGTGCCTTCTGCTCATGGTTCTCTAGGGGCAGCTTTCTAATTCAAAAATCATGTATTGGCGTTGGTGGGACCAAGAGGAGCAAGTTGAGAGTTTTCGGATATCCATTGTTGAATCACATATTTTGCTTCTAGCTGATTTTTTTTTTTTCCTTTTTGTGGTTGAATGTACTGATGATTGAACAAAATTTCGAACCAGGGCAATTCGTGGTATCATGTGTGGGGCCAGCCACAAGGACTTTGATCCCCCTCTGTACGCCGCTACCTTCCAAAGATCCAATCCCAACCCCCGTCCCGCCGGTTCCACTACTGTTCCCCACCTCGGAGTTGTCCCGACCTGAAGCCTAGAATAGAGAGCTTCATAACCTCAAGAAGAAGCTGCTCGACAGCTTGTATTCCCGTCCCTCTCTTTTCCTTTTTTCCTCCACCCTTTCCGCCATCCTCTGCGGGTTGTCGCGCATACTCAACTCCCATCACCGTCCCGCTGCGGCGCACCCAGCTCGTTGAGTCTGTGAAAGATGCCGGCGTTGTCGCACCATACTATCACCACCACGACACCCGCGATGAAGCCCAAGAAGCCGAACCAGAAGCCCCAGCAGATGTAGTTCCGGCGCCTCTTCTTGACTCTTTCTCGCTCCAGCCACGATTCCCTGTTTCATGCATGGTCAGTCGGGGGTACTTGCGCCTGGTTGGTTGAGAAGAAAATCGAAGAGACAAAAGTTGGGGGACGGAGCGCGGGGGGGGGCCGTACGAATGTCCTACTTTCGGTCGTGATGACTTTTTCGAGTCTGCCGGTTTGGCGTCTTCTCCCTTTTCCACGCCGACCTTTTCCTCTTCGTCCAGGCGGATGGCGGCGGAGAAGCGCTGCCAGAACATGGGATCTCGTACGGTTGCCATGGTGGGGGGGTGGGATTTAGGTTTGTTTTGGTTCGGATAGGGGTGAGCGATGGTTGCACAACTGGAAGCGGTCCGAAAGAAAGTCAGGATCGCCTTGCGGTGATCTAGGGTGGTGGCGATGAGGGTCGAAACGGTTGGCCCGGATGGGGCAGTGTGGCGGCCGGTGATCGGCACTAGGGTGTGTATGCGACGCGGTTTCGAAACGATCGTTGCGTGGCTGTCGGGCGATTGGGCGACCGGCCCGGCAATCACGGTTTGCGGCGGACGGACGGACGAGAGGGAGTGTGTGTCACCTGAAGTGACTCGCAGGGAGAGCGGAAGACGAAGCGAGTGCCTGCAGGTAGCGATGAAGGGAACGAATGGGCAGTGAACGGGCGAGATGAAATAAGCGAAAAATGCGGAGGGCAGGGCTGTGGCAGGTGTCAATTCCCCGATACCATCGTCACGTACATTCCGCAGGTGGTGGTATCTGGGCCGAGGAATGGACGGCCGGCGAGAGGAGGAGGAGGTGGGAGAAAGGGAACGGGGATCACGGGTGTTTTGACTGAGTGAGAAAGATACGATAGCCGACTCAGGGACAGCAGGCCTCTCATTTGTCGCATGGTGTAACTACTGGGATGTTCCAAGTCCACGGGTCACAGCATGTGGTCGGCTTGAAACGAAGGCGTGCAGCCAATGCGAGCAGCAGCTGCGGCGGAACATTGAAGGGACCCTGGTGCAGCGGGCGGGTGAATCGCCGACGCCTGGCGGTAGCGGCGCCGTCGTGCCAATCGGCGGCTGCGAGCGGTGGGCACGCACGCACGGTAAGAGATAGAGTATGAGATTGCGGCAATGCAGGCGACAGGCCCGTTGCCGCGCAGTTTGGCTGGCACCAAAAGCTCACCCCAAAACTCACCAAGGCCTTCCACCATTGCCGTCCGTCAAGTGGTCCGTTAGCGAGATTGCTCGGCAGGCGGCGGTTTCGGCATCCCGAACTTGGCCTCGAAAGAGGAAGGCTTTCCGCAGTCGTCATCTGCAGAAGACAGCGGCGGGTGTGGCGTCAGAGGGCGGATTCTATTCTTGCGAGGCGCTGATATGGGGGCCGTTGCGGCTGAAGAGCTGCGACGGCTATCGGTGAGGACGGCGGTGGTGAGGGCTGCACGGCTGCCTGTCTATCAGGCACTAGTTGCCCTACTGCCAGGCGCGGACCCTTGCTGGATCCAGCCCGGCCCCTTGCCCACCCATCTCCGTAATCTCTCGTCAGAAGCCCCCAAGATGCCTTCGGCGACGCTGCCTTGGTGGCAGGTCAACGTGCCCGACGATCTGCGCACCGAAGAGTGCCCCGACTTCCTCAAGGAATGCGGGGAGAAGGACCGTGGCATCATCGGCACCCCCGACTCCGAGTACCGCCCCCGCGGCTGGGAGGATGTCAAGGAAATCATCAGTAAGCGCAGCGCTGCCCACGCGGTCCCACACCACAGGCGTCTGATGACCACAGAAACAAACCGCATTGACAAGTTCGTGCGGAAGCCTAGCGAGCTGCGGCGCTACCGCCACTATACCTGGGAGCTGATTCGCAACTATGGCTCCATAATGGACTTTGTCCTCAAAGAAAGGCTGCAGTGGACCGATCTGACGCCCCGAGGCCGCCCTTTCGCTCACCCTGGTTGGTATTGTTGTATCTGCCTGACCCTCAGCCCCGAGCTGACGCCGCCAAGAGGACATCAAGATCCTGCACAACGACTGGCCTTACGGCGTCGACGAGCGCATCGTCCACCTGGTTGTGTGGACCAAGTTCGAGCTCGAGGATGACCCGGCCACCGACGACCTGACGCCGGAAGCGCGGCAGATGATCGACGACTATGTGGCCCAGACGTTTTGCACGCGGGTGAATGCCGAGCAGGTGGGTAACTCGAAGGGCACTACTGTGTACGTACGTTGGCGTTGTGGCTTTGCTGACGCACGCCCAGGTCATTTGGTTCAAGAACTGGAAAAGCCTCAAGTCGGTGCACGCTGTTGAGCATTTCCATGTCATGCTGTACAACCCCGACCTTGGCTTCATCGAGGACGTCACCAACGGGGACGTCCCTCTGTCCAAGAAGGCGCCCGAAGTGTGAGGCCCGAGGATGCGGCGCTCGGAGATGCGGCAGGACGCACACGATGCACACGCAGCGACTCGGTGCTCCGAGACGCTCCTACCGTGTACGTACTGGCTTCCCGATGGGGATGCAGCGACACGGCAGTGCCGATCTCGGAAGCAGCATGGGATCCCGGCGGATTAGACCGTAGATGGCCAGGTAGACTCAGCATACAATGTCGCTTGTAGAGCAGTGCAGCAGGCCCCTGATAATGTCTGAAATCTCTGCGGTTGCCTCTTGGGATTGCGTACCCGCACCGGTCAGCTCGCTGGAGCTTGCTGGAGGAGCAGGCGCCAAGCCGACGGGCAGGGTGTGGGCGCAGGCACGCAGGCCCTGCCACGCTGCTAACGGCGCAGCATGCAGCCCGCCGATCGCTTCCGCTTCGAGCGCTCCGAGTCGGCCTACAACAAAAAATAGTGTGGCGCTGTGGCTGGCCTGTCGGCCACGCTAGGTACGCAGTAGGCGCGGCTGCTGGGCTTTTGCTGAGGGCGGCCGACGGGCGGACGGGCGAGGGGCCCCTGCGCAGGCCGCGAGGGCGGCGGTCGCGTGGCGGCGTGTGCATTCCCCGGCGCGTTGAGCACAATAGCAACTCAGATGACGGCACCTTTGTCTGGCGACAAGGCTGCGGGCTCGGCCGGCCGTGGCACAGCGGACCAGGGCAGCTGCACCACGCAGTCATTGCGCGTTCCTGAGTGCCAGCTCCCTGCTCTCGGACTGGCCGCAGCGGTGAGGGCTCGCGGCCAATGGGCGGTTCATGGCGAATAATAATTATGGCAGCCCCCTACCGCCCAACCTACGCCAGAACCCACATCTTGCAATTTCCATCCAAGCGCACCCAGATGCCGCGAGCTGCCCCGTGTGCCGTGCTTATCACTTTGGCCCGCCTCTCCGCCATCGCCTGAACAGCGCACCTGCTGCAACTCGCGTCCGCGTTCCTTCTTTTTCTTTTTCCCCAGCGTTCAACACCGCCAAACCTCGCGAGCCTCCCCTCCGCAACCCTCGCGCCGTGCACCAAGCCCTTGTGCTGTGTGCTCGCCCCTCCGCCCAGCCGCGAGAGCTCGCGCGCCTCCCACTCGCCATCTGTTGGTGCCGAAGCTACACCGCCCAACAAACACCACCATGCTGTCGCGCCTCTTCGGCGCGAGCGAGTCCTCGAGGACGCGCCCGACCTGGTACGACCGCCAGATCTCGCCCCTCCTCCAGGCTGTGTGTCGCCGCGCGTGCACTCACCCCATCCACACCATTGTCTTCACCGCGCTGCTTGCGAGTACCACCTACCTCAGCGTCATTGAGAGCAGCCTGTTCACCGGCTCTGCTTCCGCGAGCAGCTCTCTCGGCAAGGCCGACTTCAACACTCTGTTGGCTGGCAGCAAGACCCTGAGGATTGGGCCCGCGTCCGAGTGGACCTGGCAGGCCGACGAGGACGTCACTCTCGATGAGGTGAGTAAAGCCCCGCTCAACCAACCTTCGGCCCGCGCTAACACCATCTGCAGACCTACGAGAAGCTCGCCCTCCTGACCCTTCTTTTCCCCGAGTCCACCCCCGCCAATGCGCCCCAGACCGCCCCTCTGGGCAATGCCGTCCCTATCCCGCGCAACTCCTCGGCCGAATTGCTCCCCAGCTCCTCCTCCGCCTTCTCTCAGATCTCGCACGATACCTCTCTCGCCTTTTCCATCCCCTATGACGAGGCCTCTGAGTTTCTGGCCGCCATGCAGGAGCTCCCCGCTCCTATTGGTGCTTCGGACGCACAGAAGGCCGAAGACGGCTCCGTCGAGGAGAAGAAGTGGATCATGAAGGCCGTCAAGAACGCCAGTAGTAGCCCCACCGATTTGCGTCGCTGGGCTACCGAGTCCTGGACTTCTTTTCTGGACCTTCTCAAGGCAAGTGTGGTCTCCGATGGTTACACGGCATATTCTAACTGCTTGTAGAACGCCGAGACGCTTGACATCGTCATCATGGCCCTTGGCTACCTCTCCATGCACCTGACTTTTGTGTCGCTCTTCCTCTCGATGAGGCGCCTGGGCTCCAACTTTTGGTTGGCTGCCACCGTCCTTTTCCAGTCCGTTTTCGCATTCCTGTTTGGTCTGACCGTCACCTCCAAGCTCGGCGTCCCGATCAACATGGTTCTGCTTTCCGAGGGCCTGCCTTTCCTGGTTGTCACCATTGGCTTTGAGAAGCCGATTGTTCTGACCAAGGCCGTGCTTTCTGCTTCTCTGGATGCGCGCCGGCGTCATTCCGCCATCGGCGATAACACGCCGTTGACAATCCAGTATGCTGTTACCACCGCAGTCAAGGAAAAGGGCTTTGAAATCGTCCGCGACTACTTTGTTGAGATTTTGATCCTGGTCGCAGGCGCCTTCTCGGGCGTCCAGGGCGGTCTGCGCCAGTTTTGCTTTCTCGCGGCCTGGATTCTCTTCTTCGATTCTCTCCTGCTCCTGACCTTCTACACTGCCATTCTCACCATCAAGCTCGAGATCAACCGTATCAAGCGCCATGTCTCTCTGCGCAAGGCTCTTGAGGACGATGGTGTGAGCCGCAGTGTGGCCGAGAACGTCGCTACGAACAACGACTGGCCCTCACTTAGCTCTTCCGGTACCGAGGACGGCAGTGCTGCCCACACTGACATTCCGGGCTTTGGCAAAAAGATGAAGGAGACCAGTGTCCCTCGCTTCAAGGTTCTTATGGTCACGGGCTTCATCGTCGTAAACATTCTGAACGTCTGCACCATTCCCTTCCGCAGTGGATACTACAGCTCCAGCGCGTCTTCTGGACTTGCCAGTATGGTCAACCCCGCTGCCATGGATCCTTTCAAGGTCGCGGGTAACGCTCTGGACACAATTGTGACTTCCGCAAAGTCGAAGAACACTGCTGCGCTGGTTACCGTTCTTACACCCATCAAGTACGAGCTCGAATATCCCTCGGTCCACTACGCCATCCAGGAGCCTGTCTCCAGCCTTTTCGGTGGAAACTACAAGGATCAGTTGATGGACGGCATGGGTGGTCGCGTGGTTGATGGTGTGCTGAAGAGCCTTGAGGACCCCGTCCTCAGCAAGTGGATCATCGTTGCTCTGGCTCTTAGCTTGGCTTTCAACGGCTATCTTTTCAACGCTGCGCGCTGGTCCATCAAGGACCACACCCAGCCCAGCAACATCAAGCCTCCTGAGGAGTACGAGGTCATGGACAAGGCTCCTAGCAACGTCAGACTTGTTGATTCTGGTGCTCCTCTTCGCCCCCTCACTCCTGCTATCCCGCCGGCTACTATCAGGAAAGACGACGATTCCGATGATGGACTAGAGATGAAGCCTACCGCGCACCAAGTTGACCCGTCTGGCCCCAAACGCCCTATGCACGAGCTTGAGATTCTTCTGAAGGAGAAGAAGGCCCCTTCAATGACCGACGAGGAACTGATCGAGCTTGCTGTTCGGGGCAAGATTCCTGGTTATGCTCTCGAAAAGACGTTGGAGAACAAGGTTCGCGCTGTGAAGATCCGCAGAGCAGTCGTTTCCCGCACCCATGCTACCCGTCAAACGTCTTTCCTTCTCGAAAAATCCAAGCTGCCCTATGAGCACTACAATTACGACCTCGTCCACGGCGCCTGCTGTGAGAACGTCATCGGCTATCTTCCCCTTCCTCTTGGTGTTGCCGGTCCCCTCAACATTGATGGCCAGAACTACTTCCTGCCCATGGCTACCACTGAAGGTGTCCTGGTCGCTAGTACGAGTCGCGGCTGCAAGGCCATCAACGCCGGCGGTGGCGCTGTCACTGTTCTCACCGGCGACGGCATGACTCGCGGTCCTTGCGTTGGCTTCGAGACTCTGGCTAGGGCTGGACAGGCCAAGGTCTGGATTGATTCCGAGGAGGGCCAGAAGGTCATGAAGGCCGCCTTCAACTCCACCAGCCGTTTTGCTCGTCTCCAGTCGTTGAAGACGGCGTTGGCTGGAACCTACCTGTACATTCGCTTCAAGACGACCACTGGCGATGCCATGGGTATGAACATGATTTCTAAGGGTGTTGAGCACGCTCTGAGCATCATGAAGAACGAGGGCGGATTCGAGGACATGGCCATTATCTCTGTTTCTGGAAACTTCTGTACGGACAAGAAGCCCGCTGCTATCAACTGGGTGGACGGACGTGGCAAGAGTGTGGTGGCGGAGGCTATCATCCCAGCTGATGTGGTCAAGAACGTCTTGAAGAGCAACGTGGATGCACTGGTTGAGCTCAACATTGCCAAGAACCTGATTGGATCAGCCATGGCTGGAAGTATCGGTGGTTACAACGCGCACGCCGCGAACATTGTCACCGCTATCTTCTTGGCAACTGGACAGGACCCGGCTCAGAATGTGGAGAGCAGCAACTGTATTACCGTCATGAAGAAGTAAGTTCCAACCAAAATCCCCTGATACAGCCAGTACTAACAGGAAATAGCATGAACGGCAACCTGCACATTTCGGTCTCCATGCCTTCGATCGAGGTCGGCACCATCGGTGGTGGCACCATCCTAGAACCTCAGAACGCCATGCTTGATCTGCTCGGCGTCAGGGGAGCACACCCGACCAGCCCCGGTGACAACGCCCGCCAGCTTGCTCGCATCATCGCTGCTGCGGTCCTGGCGGGTGAGCTCAGCTTGTGCAGTGCGCTCGCTGCAGGCCACCTCGTCCAGGCGCATATGAGCCACAACCGTAGCCAGGCTCCTTCTCGTTCCACTACTCCGGGGCCGGTTGGAATCCAAACGCCCACCACTCTGGCTATGACGAACATCAAGGACAAGGCGGCCGGCCGCCGCTGAGCTGGTTTGTGCTGCCCCAGCCTCGGACTCGTGCGTTTGGCTTGCATTCGAGCGATTTTCTTCTTATCAGCGCCGCCACCCGCATTTAGTAATAATTTCTGGTGGTACATGCATGTAGAGGCGCTAGCAGTCGCCGCTTGACGTGGTTTGAGACATTCGATGATTTACATCGAAAGAAGCAGCTCTTTCGCTCACGAAACTGTACCTGTACATAGCTGGGAGCAACTCAGCCTTGCCGCCTCTCCAATTGAAGTTCAAATATGCACTGTGCATATGCAGTCGAACCATGTTGTTATCTTGCTACGTTGACGGTGTTGCTCTTGCGATGTCATCCAGGGAGTCGAGACTCTGTCTATTTGGTTTCATAATACAGTTTTAATTGTCTTTGCATCAATACCAACGCTTCACTCACCCCACTGTTTTTTCACTCACAATCGTACTGCCAGCGACATCAACCTTGTATTGTAGCGAAACCGTCTCCACTGATAAAAGAGAAGATTGTATTGGACAGCACGTTTCCTTGCCGCCAAGTGAGGGAAGCGCTCGATCACCACCAAAGTCCGAGTCTGAGTGTGAGCTAGCGTGTGTGGACGGACATTGATGGCACGTTCCGACCGATTGCTTGAACTCGCATTAACAAAGGCCGCACCTCGAGTAACCGTTACCGGCTGCCGTGCCTACTATACCTACTATGCCTGTTATGCCTATTATGCTTATTATGCCTATTATGCTTATTATGCCTACTATGCCTACGAGGTTATCGCTTGGGTTAGTTTTCGTAATATTATAAGCGCGGCGAATCGGTGGGTAGTAATAGGTGTGGGATGCCAGCGAGTTCTCCGAGTTTGCCTACCATTTTGCAAATGAATTTGAGGTGAGCGACGGAGAAAAAGTCGTTTTCCCAGGAGGGGGTCAAATTTATGGCCACCTTAACAAGCCCGAGTCATGCTTACTTCGATGCCACTATTCATCCACTCGGAGACGTTTCGGAGAAGTTCGATGCCATGGAAAAAGTCGCAGATTGTGTTTCCGCATATTACTAGACTTGGGATATCGAAACAAAAAAAAAAAGAGAGGCCCGCCCAGTTTTGGAAGCGATGAATATATACCTCACCCGCCACAGCCATGCATAAAACCCTTCTGACCATAGATTGATGCGATAAGATGGACAATACCCGCGAGAGACGATAAAATATAAGCAAATATGCAATCCCCATACGCCTAAATGCAATGACTCGCCCTGACGCTCGGAAAAGTGAAAAGGGCGGCCCATGTGTAAAAGAAAAAATGCGGAAGAAAGGACCTGCTAAACCGGATAGCTCTAGAAGATGTAGCATTCCGCCTTTCGCCAACAACGGTGACTCTAGCGATTGCAATTCATCCCTGTAATTAAATCCGCCTAACCACTGCCCAGACTCTCTGTAGTATGGTAAGGCAGGGTCTCTAGGAGCGAACCGGCAAAACCGCTTAATTAGTCGTGCTAAGGCACGCTAACGCGACGCTACAAGGCTGTCAAAATCAAGCCAGAATAATCGAAGGGATGGTGCGGGTCTCCCGTGCTCATCAGCCGATAACGCGAATACATTTGTGTGGCACGAATGCAAATCTCAATGGCACGCCGCTCGCCATTCCCCGCTTGTGCTGGCCAGACGTCTAGAATCATAAACCGCGCCTCGGCTCGGGTTTGCCCCTCAATCCTAGAATGTCGCGACGGAGGCTGTCTGGAACACCCTGCTGCGGCTGCCCTTGCTGCATATTGCCGTGAATAGGTGGTGGCGGACTGCCCGCACCATCATAACCAAACGGTCCGTGATGAACCGCCTGCTTCGCTGGCTGTGTCGCTTGTGTTGACGGGTGACTGATGGCGGGAGGCGTGTGGTGGTGATGAGTCGTCTGCGGAATGTGATGATGGTGGTGGGTCTGTGCTTGTGCTTGCGCGCCTTGGCCCTGGTGAGGGCCCGGGGCGATGGCTCTAAAGCTGCTTTGTTGCGCCGCCGGTTGAGTCGTAGCGTAGCTCTGGAAAGCCGGCTGGGTCGGCGGATACGGGCCTTTGTATCCATTCACCGGTAAGCCATAACCTTGCGGATTTTGGGCAGCTGCGGCATTCTGCACCTCAGCTTGGTGCTGACGCTGTTGATCAGCGAGACGGTCTGCTGCTTGGCGAGCCTTGCGTTCTGCCCACCACTGCGTCATACTGGCACTACGTTTCTCTGATTTCACGCCTTTCTTGCGACCAGAGGCAGTGGTGGTGCTACTACCAGCACTCGTGGGCGTTTGTGCTGCTTGCGTGGTCGAGGCAGGCGTTGAAGTTGGCGCCGCAACATGCTGTGCGTGACCATTTGCTTGGGCAGGAGTACCAGGAGCGATCGAAGATTGACTGGCCACTCCTGCACCGTACGGATTCTGAGCTGTTTGTTGGGGATGGGCGGATATAAAGGTAGGATCGGCATTGATGCCTGGCACTGGCGCAGCTGAGACGGGAGGAATGTTTGAGTGCGGGGCATGATTGTAGCCCTGGACGAAGAAGGGCTGCTGTTGCTGGGGTTGTTGCGGCGGCGCGGCGGTGACGGCGCTGGGAGCACTGGGGAAGGTTGTCTGTGTGCTGTTCTGCTCGTTGTTTGCAGCATTTACAGCGGCTTGGGCCGCAGCAGCACCCTTCTTCCCTCGTGGCCCTTTCTTGATACCGGCATCCTTACGTTGAGCGAGATTTTTGCTCCCCGGCGGTCTTCCACGTCGCTTACCAGGCCCGCGCGGTTCCGGTGTTCCTTCGTAGGTATCGTCGTCTTCAGAAGCACTGGTAGTCATGGCGCTCTCGCCTCTCATTTCGCGAATACGGGCTGGCACGACGGATTGCCTCTTGGTTGCGCTGCCAACCTTACCTCTCTTCCGAGAAACGGGCGGTTCCGGGGTTTCGGATCCGGCATGCTCACGTTTGCGGGTGCGCGAACCAGAGTCCGCCGTTCCATCGAATCGTTGGGCTGCCCGCCTCTTCCTCTTCCCAACTTCCTCCTCGCTTTGAGCTAGGTCCTCGGTAGTGACATCTCGGGCACGCCTATGCCGCAGCTCGCGACCGCCGACGTAGTCGGTGCCAATGCGCTGACTGAAGGGATCCTGGGTTCCCGGAGGTTTGCGTGAATCATAAACGTAGCTGTAGATGTCGGCTTCCTTTTGATCCTCAAAGACGACGGGGTCAACGGGCACACGGCCACCGTTTACCGGTTTCCTGGGACCATTGTTCGCGTGTGCCGCAACCCGTTTGTCGATGGCGAGGTACTCGTCCTGCCATGCTTCCAGGGCGGCTTGGGTGTTTTCAGCAAGCGCGTACAGTATATCGGACGTTCTTTCAGAGGGCAGATGCTTAGTAAGAGCAGCGATAAACTTGCCGGGATCGGTCATGTAGTCGAAGCGCTTCCTGAGGATACGGTTGGCATCATCATCAACTTCCGACTCGGAAGGGGTGCCGGGGGTGTTGGAGAAGGGTGGCGGAAGGTCTCCGTCTTCCAATTCCTCATCCAGGTAGGTCGGGCGGGGCCGGGGCTCGCGAGGAGGTGAGGGTTGGCTCCGGGCCGAGGTAGCAGTGGACCTGTAAGCGCCGGCAGTCTCATTGATGAGTTGCTGCGAGGGACTTGCGTCGGGCTCCTCTGGCGAGTGCGAGTCGTCGGCTTGGTCTTGATCAGCTGCTTCGCTCAGGTCGTCGTCGGACGGCGGATCGGCGGCATCCGGGTTGGCGTCTTCGTCAGCATCGGCCACACTGGGCGTCTGCGGGCGCGACATGAAGTCTTCCTCGTCGACGTCAGCGAGCGACTTGCGTGGACGAGCGCGGCGCCGCCGGGGCGAAGGCTGGTGTTTTTGGATCTTGGCTGGGCGGCCGCGATTGCCTCGCTTCGGGCGCTCGTGGTCGTTGCCATTTTGGGACGGGTCTTCGTTCTGGCTGGAGCTCTCGCGCTCGATTTCCTGGAACTGCTCGTAAAGAGACTTGGGCCGTGAGGAGCGCTGGCGCAGCTCGTCCTCACGCTCCAGGCGGGCGAGGAAGTGCTCGGGCAGGCCGGAAATGGTCAGGACGGGCCTAGCATAATAGGCGCCGGGGCCGTGGTCCTTGGCGGCGACGAAGATTTGGGAATGCATTGAGTTGTTGGACGATGAACGGGTCAGCTTGCGCGAGGTCTTTGGCGAGCCCGACGACGAGGCGTCGAGGCTGGTGTCGTGGCTCTGGGGAGCAGGCGTGGCGGATTCGGAGAGTTTGCCCTTGCCGCTACGGGTGCGCATCGTGACAGGCCGCGCCCAAAATCAGTGCCGTGGGCTGCGGTCGACGCCGCAGAGAGAGAAGAAGGGTCTGGGGGCGGCAATGGGGCAGAGGCAGCAAGCGAGTGCGGATGCGGGTGGGGGTGAATTGATGGTCGTGTGGTCGGACGAGGTTCGGAGGTCAAATTAGACAGTGAGACAAGAGACACAGGAAAGGGGAGGCCCGCAGGCGGCGGTCGCAGCGAGGCCGGGCAGCGCGCTGGCAGAGGACAGCGCGACGGCAAGAGCGCAGCAGGCTTGCAGAGCTCGGGGCGGGCGGAACCGCGGTGGTGGTGTGCAGAGTCTGCGAGGATGCTGGACAATCCTGGCAGTCGAGCATTTCGTGTCGTGGTATCTTTCCTGGGCCTAGCGCTTGCCTAAAACGCCAATCAGCGCCCGCCTCAGGCAGCTGGCCGCGCTTCCCCGGATCACAGGGATCGCGCCCACGACCCAGGACACGCTGGTGTTGTTCCTGCTCCCACCCAGCACCGCCGAACCCACCATGTCCAAGCCCATGTCCAAGGAGGAGCTGCTCGCCCAGTTCGACGATCTCGACGGCGAAGACCTCCCCAACCCAGCGCCCCAGCAGTCCGGCCCTGCCACCGCCGACACCAAGGACGATGACGACCCCGTCGCCGAGCTTGCTGCTCTAGCCGCGAAGCCGCCCAGCCGCGCTGCAACCCCCAAGCTCTCCTCCTCCTCCAATGCCAGCAATCGCTCGCCGCGCCGCACCGGCCAGGTCACGCCCTCGACCGACTCGACGCGCAACAGCGAAGACAAGGGCACCGCCGCCGACCACTCGCGGAAGTCGCAGGACGGCACGCGCTCCTACCACCAGGGCGTGACCCCACACGAGGAGCAAGGCTCTGCTCAAGCCCAGGAGCAGAAGCAGTCTGCTGGTGGCGGTGGCTGGTGGGGCAGCATCCTCAGTACCGCATCCGCAGCTGCAAAGCAGGCCGAGACCGCCCTCAAGGAGATCCAGAAGAACGAGGAAGCTCAGAAATGGGCCGAACAGGCCAAGGGAGGCGTTGGTATTTTGCGGTCCTATGGTGAGTTGCCTGACACATGGGTCTCTGCAGCAGATGCGCAACGGTATTTTTTCCAGGGCTACATGATTTCCACACTCGGAGTCACAATGTCACTTGGGCCGGCCGGGCATACTCGCAACCCAACCTTGTCCTCCCGCGTCAAGTAATGGCTGGCTGACCGTTCACAACAGGCGGCGAACTTCGCTCGCGTGCCGTCCCTACATTCACACAACTTCTCCACACTTTGGCGCCTCCTATCTCCCAGCACGAGCGCCTCCTGATCCACATTACCCATGACATGCACAACTATCCGGCGCTCGACCCGATCATTTACGCCACGTTCTCGCGCGTCATGTCCCAGGTTGAAGGCGGCGATCTCATGGTAATTCAGAAGGGCTCTGAAGCCCGCCAGGGCCCCGACTCTGGTTTCGCTGGAGGTAGCACAGCCGGTTGGACTGACGGACCCTGGTGGCGTGACATCGGCATCAAGCGTGACCTTGGCGCGGTCAAGGGTCTGGTCGAGGGGACCAAGCTCACGCGGGTTAGCGCTGAGAGCTATGCTTCCGAGTTCTTTGCCAGCAAGGGCGGCGTCGAGGAAGCTGCAAAGTCAGCCAGCGAGGTGCTGTCCGAATCGAACCCCGTGAGGAGCTCCGACATTTTCCTGGCGATCCAAGCAATCAGCCACAGCGCCCCCGCCGATCTTTTCGGAGGCTCAACCAACGAGAAGAAGGAGGCGGAGACGGGTGGCGTCGAGGAGCCGGCCGAGTCGGACGACCTCATCGCCTTTGCCATCTACTTGCACGACCCCATCCACAGCATCACCTTCCATACCGTATCCCAAAGCTTCCCGCAGAAATGGGCAGACTGGCTGGACGCGTCGGCTGCCCCAAGCCCGGAGGATAGCACGGACCCTGTGGCGACGCTGCCAGTGGAGATCAAGGAGATCATCGAGGGCGGCGGTGTGGACCCGCGGGAGTGGGTCGCCGAGTGGATGGAAGAGGTGATTCAGCTGGCTGTTGGCGTCATTGCACAGCGATACGTAGCCAGGAGAATGGGTGTAGGCGAGGGCGGGATTGGAAGAGGAAAGGCCCGCCAGAGAGCCGAAGAGAGCGGCGGCGGAGAAGCAGCGCGGGCTATCTAAGCGCCAGATTGCTGCGAACATGACGAGTGGAAGCACGAAGTTTATGACGGCTGCTTGGCAGGTGTAGTATGCACCGCATGCACAGGAATTATCCCGGCGCGTACGGCTCGGTCGGATTCCCTTGACGTTGTATGGAGAATGATGAGATATCAAACACGACAGAAATTGAATTTCCACAAAGAAGAAGCCATGATAGAAAGTGCAGAATGCTCTTGGTTTATCGCAAATACGGGGTGAGAGTTTCACTGTTGCCACGCTTCTTGGTATACCCCAAACGCCATATGATGCCCAGATCAAACACATTATCCCGACAAACGCCCTTCAATGCCGTGTTCGGAGCAGCCACATCTGTCTCTGCCTGCCAAGGCATGGGACGGGGGCGCTGTGGTTGTGACTGCCGCAGACTGATCAAACATCCGGTCTATTCATTTGCTCTCCTTCTTCTTGTCTTTCTTGCCTCCCTTCAGGATTTCCAAGTGGCCGGCCTTCTCGGCGAGTTGCTTCTCGGTCACAGCGGCCAACCCGGACGAGTGCTTCTTCAGCAGCTTCTTCTGCTGGATGAGTTTTTGCTTCTTGGGGGCGATTTGGCGGCTTCCGCGAGGCTTCAGCGCTCCGCTGCCTCTGCGAGAGAATTGTCGTTAGCGAAAAGTCGGTGCAAGCAGTGCGCGGCGGCGGCAACTCACTTCTTCGCGCTTCCGGCGGCGGGCTTCGCCTTTTGCTTGATGACGCCTTGAGCCATGTCCAGGGCTTGTTTCTGCCTCGGGCAAGCGGTGGAAGAGCGGACTGGCGGTAGGACGACGTTGCTGGGCGCGCAGTGGTAACAGTGGTAGCAACAGGGCAGCGGATACCAGCGAAAGGCGGCCAAAATGTTTCTGCCGCTGGACGCCGCCTTGACGCGTCGGCATCTGCGGAGACACACGGACGATGGATCCTTCTCCGCCTTTTCGCGAGCCCTCGTCCGTCGTCACGCTTGCATTTTCCATTTACCCGGTGCTCGGGTGAATGCCTTGCGAGAGCACCCCGAAATGACCACCTGTACAGGGAAGCTTCTGGCGCGCTCCGAGGCTCGTGCCCTTCCCCAGAGTCTGCCACTTCTGTCTTCTCCGCATCTGGGGTAAATCCATGCCAACTGCAGTTGACTCGCACTGCGCCCGTGAGCTCGGTCTCCTTTGTATTTACCCTGTCTAATATTGCCGGCTTGGGCCTTCACTGTGCCTGTCCCTGAGTCGAGCATCGAGGGCAACGTCACGCGTGCTGCAGTTAATATGTATTTATCCCGCCTCCTCATCGACCTTCTTTCTCCTGCATGAGGCTCCTTCTTTCCCCGCCTTTTTCTCGTCCACCCCCGGCAGCATGTGGTTCTTGATGCGTCTCGTGTCCTCCTTCCTGCTGTTCAGGTCTGCCCTTGCCATTGGCCAAAATGCTACCATTGCTTTCAACGTCTCTGCCGGCAGCTACCAGCTTGCCTCCAGGTCATCATCCGTAGGCTTGATGCTCGATGCTGCGGATTGGCCCGGTGTCTTGAGAGTCGCGGATGACCTTGCCCTTGATTTTGGACGCATCACTGGCCTCAATGGCTCGTTGTCGCTTGCCAATAGCGACGCCTCTACTGCGAACGCTTCGGTCATTTTCAATGTGACGGGGAGGTCGAGCTGGACTACCGCCACTTCCACAACCAACAACAGCTCTGGGGTCATCATTGCCGGAACACTTGGAAATTCGACTCTCATTCAAGACCTTGTGGATTCTGGCAAGCTTGATGTCTCTGGTATTGAAGGTCGATGGGAATCCTTCACTTCGCAGCTTGTTGAATCTCCTGTGAGTGGAGTGTCGAGGGCGCTCGTGATTGCTGGTACGTTGCCCTTTAAGACCGCCCGTTTGCGATGGGATTCGATGCTGATTGCTTCCAGGCAGCGATAAGCGCGGCACTATATATGGCCTCTACGACATTTCTGAGCAGATCGGAGTGTCCCCATGGTATTTCATGGCCGACTCATCTCCCGCCAGCCACGACGCCATCTATGCCATCGACACCATCAAAATCCAAGGCCCGCCCTCGGTGAAGTACCGCGGCTTCTTCATCAACGACGAGGCCCCCGCCTTGACCGGATGGATGAACGAACGCTATCCGAAGAGCGAATACGGCTCCGCCTTCGGCGCTGAGTTTTACGCCATGGTGTTCGAGTTGCTGCTTCGACTGCGCGCCAACTATCTCTGGCCTGCCATGTGGGCCTCCATGTTCAACGTCGACGACCCACGCAACCAGCCGCTCGCCGACGAGTATGGCATTATCATGGGAACCTCCCACACCGAGCCTATGATGCGTGCGACGAACGAGTGGACTACCTTTGGCAAGGGCTCATGGCAATGGAACACCAACAACGAGTCCATCTACCCCTTTTTCGTCGAAGGCGTCGAGCGCGCCAAGCCATACGAGAGCGTGGTGACAATCGGCATGCGTGGCAGCGCCGACACTGCCATGAGCGATAATGTCGAGACTGAAATGCTTGAGGACATTGTGGATACTCAGCGGCAGATCCTGACCGACGTCTATGGCAGCGACAGCGCCGTTCCTCAAATGTGGTGCTTGTACAAAGAAGTCCAGGGCTATTACGAGGCAGGAATGAGGGTTCCCGACGATGTTATACTATTGTGGGCCGATGACAACTGGGGGAACAACAGGAGGCTGCCTGCAGGTAATGAGACCGACCGGCCCGGTGGTGCTGGTGTTTACTACCACTTCGACTATGTTGGCGACCCGAGAAACCACAAGTGGATCAACGCGGTACAACTCGAGCATACGTGGGAGCAGATGCACATGGCTTACGAGAAGGGCGCGAGGGAGATGTGGATTGTGAATGTGGGAGATATCAAACCTCTGGTAAGCACTCTCGGATTTGGTTGAACCAACTTTGCCTAACGGAAACAGGAAATCCCAATCAGCCATCTGTTCGATCTGGCTTACGACATCAGCCTATATGATGTCAATAGCACCTCGAAATGGACACAGCAATTCGCTGCCCGCGAGTTTGGCGCCAGCGTTTCCCAACGAACCGCCGATGTCCTCCAAAAGTATGGCACGTTGGTCGCAAAGAGGAAGTATGAGCTCATGGATCCGAGCACCTACAGCCTCATCAACTACGAAGAGGCAGACAACATGCTCGCTGAATGGCAGTCTCTTGCCAGCAACGCTCAGAGCATCTACGATTCTTTGCCGGCTGCCGCACAGCCCTCTTTTTTTCAGATGGTTTTGCACCCTGTCCTGGCTGGGGGTAATGTATACGACATTCACATCAGCGCTGCAAAGAACCGGCTGTATGCGGCACAAGGCCGTACAAGCGCGAATGCATGGGCTCAGAGAGTTCTGGACAAGTTCAACTATGATCACGAGCTGACGCAGCGATACAATGGGCTTTTGGGAGGTAAATGGGATCACATGATGGATCAAACCCATCTGGGCTATGTCTACTGGCAGCAACCAATGCGCCAGGTCACCCCGCCACTCCAGTATGTTCAAACGCTGGAGCGCTCTCTGCGGGGCGACATGGGCGTATCGGTAGAGGGGAGCAATGCGTCAGTTCCTGGCGACGACCAGTACCACACCCTCTCATCCAACAGCCTCACCCTTCCGCCAATCGACCCTTACAGCCCCCAGCGCTGGATCGACATTTACGCTTCCGGAACAAACGAGTTCTCCTGGAACGTCTCCGCAGCGTCCTGGATCGAGTTCTCCCAGACCTCGGGCACTCTTTCGCCCACCGGCAACAACACCGACGTGCGCATCTACGTCTCGGTCGACTGGGCCAACGCCCCGGCCGGCTCCAACACGACCACCATCAACATCACCTCGAGCACCGACTACGGCACGCAATTCAGCATGCCATCCATCCTCCTCCCCTACAACCACACCGCCGTCCCCCCATCCTTCACCGCCGGCTTCGTCGAATCCGACGGCCACATCTCCATCGAAGCCGCGCACTACACCCGCATCGGCAGCTCCGCCAACAGCTCCTCCTCCTCCTCCTCCACCGACCCCTACCAAGTCATCCCCTCCTACGGCCGCACCCTCTCCGGCGTCCACCTCCGCGACGCGCTCTCCCCCCCTCTCTCCCCCTCCCTCGCCCCACCCCTCGAATACGACATCTACACCTTCACCACCCTACCTCCCTCCTCCAACAACACCACCACGGGCGCCAACCTAACCCTCTACCTCTCCCCCTCGCTCAACACCGACCCCTCGCGACCGCTTCGCTACGCCGTCGCCATCGACGACGACTCGTCTTCGCTGCAAGAAGTCGCGTACGTGACGGACCAGCCCGAGGGCCAGCTGCCGGTGGGGTGGGAGGCGGCGGTCGCGGACGCGGCGTGGGTGAGCACGACGGGCGGGTGGGCGGCGCCGCTGAGGGAGGCGGGGAGGCATACGGTCAAGGTGTGGGCGCTGGAGCCGGGGGTGGTGGTGCAGAAGGTGGTGCTGGATTTGGGGGGCGTGAGGGAGAGTTATTTGGGGCCGCCGGAGAGTTATCGGGTTGGGTGAGGTGGGGGGGTGGGGTTTCACGCGGATGTGTGGGTGGGTGAGGGAGGGTGTAATTGGTAGGGTGATGTGGTGCGCGCTTTTTTTTTTTTGGTATTCTGTTGGTGGTGCTGATCTGGCGCGGCTGTGGCTTGAGAATGAATCCTTTGTTAAAGAAAAAAGGTCTTGTGAGATGTTGACCGTGGTTATCGAAGTATGATTTGTCGTGCTGCGATTTGGTTCGACATTGAATCATCTTGGGAAGTCGTGGCCTCCCTTTCCCCGAACAACGATTGCAAGGCGGCAGAACCACATTCGATAAGCGGGTAGTAGTTACCGAACATTTGCTTGGCACTTCGCAATCAGGATGTTGAAAACTGCAAGGACTGGATTATTCCCCGCTTGGTGGGGGAGAGAAGAGGCAGCAAGACCGAGGGTACTTCCAGGTCCCGCCCTCTCCCGGCAAATCGCAGCTGCCGATGGTACCAACCCGGGAACAGCCTTGGTTTTCGCTGCAGATGATAATCCGTAAGACGGAGATGCTTCCTGCTTTTCGGATGCCCAGAGAAAGCTGACCGTGGCTCTGAAGCAGGCCGAACGGCGAGGATGCTTACACATAGGGGAGGACGACTGGCCCACCACCATCTCTATCGGCTTCCGTTACTGCACTCAAGCCCCAAGGCAAGCCATCTCACTCCTGCTGTCCAGCTGGCAAGCGCAACTCGGGTGGCGAGCAAACGGAACGAGTCTCAGTCGTGAGGCAAGCAGCAGCAGCCTCACCGGCGGGCGTGCAGCAAGATGAGGCGTATGCTTTGTCCAATGGTCGAGTGGCACATTGGGCATTTGCGAGCTGGCGGCACGCGGGCGACGCGGCCAGATGGGCTGAAGAGGCCCAGGCCGGGCTTGCTCGGGCGCCGGGCCATGCATGCAATGACGACAGGCTGCTGACAGGAGGGCAGGTCGCGATCGGATGCAGGCGGGATTTGCTGGCGGGAGAGCAGCAGCAGCACGAGACAGCGGCATGCAGCTGCGCATCCCGGTCGCGTTCGGCACCACTGCAGCTCCCCACTCCCTGTCCGTCAAAGCTCCATGGCAGCTGCAGCTCCCCCACCAGAGCTCACGCCGCCTCCCACACGAGCTCGTTGCCTAATCTGGATAGCTCGCTGGCCTGACATGGCGCCTCCCCGTGCTTTGCTCGTTCCTTCCCTCTCCCGCCCATGTCTCACCCGCCCACACTGTCTCTGCACTCTCCCGCGGCAGTGGCTTCCCGGCGCGGGGCACATTCCTGTTACTCATCTTCTCGCCCCTCCTCCTCCTGCCGCTTGCAGTTGCTCGCCTGCTTCTCTCTCCTTTTCTCCCGTCACTCGTTAAAAAAGTCCTGCTTCTCGTTTCCCCTGTTCACACTTCTACAACGTCTTTTGGGAAAGCACAGGACTCGTCTCCACCCCCAGCTCATCAACTGTGGGGCACTTGACCACACCGCCGTCGAGCCTCGCGCCGCTTTGCGCCTCGCGCTGGGGAGCCTGCATTATTGAATCGAACCATCTGAGAGCCTGCTATGCTACCGCGCGCATAAGATCTCCAGCTTTCCAACTAAGTCGCATATCTTGCTCTTTACCACCGCCGGACCATTCGATTTATACAACTCCAACCGCCATACGAGAGACAAAGACCTTGTTTGAGAAAGGAGAAAAAAAAAGGGACGTGCCGGAGGAACATGTTTTGGAAAATCGAGACCGGAGAAGTAGAAATAGAGGTACCAGTGCTACCGCCACCAACACGGCGACCAGCATCGTCCCTTCTCTGTCGTTTCTCCTGCCATCGCACTATTGTCGCATTGATCGCGCTTTTCTTCTTGGCTGTGCTTGAGCATCTTCCCGGCGCAGCGGCGCAAGATGTATATGCGCCTTTCTCTGGCGCCATCTATATCATCGGTGCGGATGGCACACAAATCACCCAGGCCTCCCCCGCGTACTGTCCGCAGTACGCTGCGCTGAGTTGCAGCGGCATTGGATATGCGAACTGGTAAGCCTTCCATGGGCGTGAGAGAAAAGAGACATGCGGAAAAGAAAAAAGAAGCAAAAGCAGACAGGACGACACCTCACACTGTTGGGAAGAATTGCGAGCCGCGCGAGAGCTACGACTGACGCATGGAAAACGAAACAGGTGCTGTCCCACCGACCACACCTGCCAGTACCTCAGCTCTTCGAACGTCGTCGGCTGCTGCCCCTCGGGCTCCACGTGCAGCGGCTACGTCAACGCGCAGTCCATCTCGACCGTCACCGTCACCATCTACCAAACCCAGACGCAATACGTTGCCGGCGGAGGCAACGCCCAGCCCACGACAACGACCGCTTACGTCGGCGCCGCGGGGAACAACAACAACAACAACAACAATAACAATGACGGGGACGGTGCCGTCTACGCTGGCTACTGCTCGACGTTAACAGCAGACGGTCCCGGCTTGCCGACCACGCGCGCAGGAAGCTGCGGAACTATCCTCGTGGTGAACGATGCGTGGAGTGGAATGTACGGGGGCAGGGGCTGGTATGGGTGGGGCGTGCCGATTGCGGTCGTCGGTAATATATTGATGGGTGCATGGTTGGCGGGAGCGCGGAGAGTGGGGGCCAATGTATAGTAGGAGCTGGGACTGGAATGAGATGAGTAAACTGATGTACGAGGGGCAGTTGGTTTATTCTATTGAATTCATGGCGAAAAAGAGAGGCGGGGAGGATATTGGCGTCATGCGGAATGTTCACGGGATGTGGGAGGTATATCTGATGAGATTATGACTTCATGAGCAAATTCGAAAGAATTCGTGGCGAGTATGGATCGATGACGGTAGGATAGAGGTAATAGAGGCATCTCTCGTACAAAACGTAAATTTATGTTGTCGCTTCTGCATGTCGAGACCATCACTGATTGCCCCTCTTCGCGTCCTCCTCGTCATTCTTGGGCACGCCGACCATTTTCGGCACGCTGACGGCATTGAGTCGCCGGAACGCCTGCACACAAGAAAAGACAAAACAGTCAGCAAAGAGATCAGACGACCGAGCACGGCAGCAGCGCCTGGACGCACCAACCACGGCGTCGACCACCACACCCAACTGGCGCCCCACCACGCCCACGCGAACCCGTAATTCGCCCACCAAAAGGGGTTGGCCAGCTGCCAGACGTCACTTCTACTCACATTGGCGATGCCGCTGTCCGGGAGGTTTCCGTCCCAGCGGTCCTCGACCTTGGTAATGAGGCGCCCGTCGGTCGTGATCTTGACGATCGAATCGATGGTGGTTTCTTTGTTGATGCCTTTGACCACGTAGCGCGTCTTGAGCGACATGGTGATGGGGTTGCCCGAGGACGTCACTTCGTGGTGCAGACGCTCGATTTCGGAGAAGGCGGTTTGGAGGCCGTACTGTGGCGGGTGTCAGTTTTCTCTCTCTCTTTTTTTTTTTTTCATCTATTTCTTTATGTTTGTTGTGTGGCGTTTGGGGCTTGAAGGCGTTGCTCTTTTGGAGTGAACAGAACACTAGGGAGAGAAGGGGGAGAAAGGATGTCATTACCCATTGCGGCTCATACTGCTTTCTGCCCCGCGCCTGGGTGATGGGGTCCTCGAAGACAGCTTCATCGGACCACAAGCGGAGCTTGGCCAGGGACGGCCTTCCCGCGAAGAGGTCGAGGACGCTGCCGACGATGGTTTTCTGGTCCGACGACAGCTCGACGCCCGGCGCGGTTTTGATGTTGGTGTTCTCGATTTTCAATTCTTCGTCTTAAAAGAAGGGACGGTCAGTGCAAGTTCCGCAGAGCGGAGAGGTTGTTTCTTTCACGAACTGGTTGCCATGGTGCGAGCTTGCGATGTGGGCGCGTATCGAACTCGGATGGGTAGGAGAAAGGGTCTAGCAAACGCTTGGAGGGAGCGTTGGGTGAATTGGGGCATGAGGTAGGATGGACGAGTGCCGTTTGAGAAGTTGAAGCAGTATCAGACGTGGTATAGTTATAGTCGTCTGTACTGTACGTCAGAGGGGCTGAGTTGATTGCCGAAAACGGATTAGACTAAAGCAGAGTCGTGACGCAATTCGACTGCCCGCGGCAGAGATTCCGCACGTATCGGATACATTTTATAAATAAAGAAACCAGGCGTGGGTTTGATGTACGCTGTCATGTGCGGAGTCGGCGATGCACTTACCGGCCCCATCCCGGCTCACCAGCGCCGGCCTCAGGCTTTCTCATGGCCAGCGGTAGCAACCGCCAGAATGTCCTCTTCCAACCCCGACACATGGACGCACTCAATGCCCTGCTCTTCCAGCTTTGCTCTTCCAACGTTCTCTCCCACGAATTTCTCGGGTTCCTTGACGCCCAGGTAGACCTTTCTGATGCCCTTGCCGGTGCTCTTGGTTCGAAGGATGCGGTCCACGCACGGCAAATTCCCACTCAGCCTCACCCCGCATGGCTCCATTGTAGTGTAGATGGCCGTGTGCGCCGGAAGGGCCTCGCCCACACGGTCTTCAGACAGGCCGTGGGCCGAGGCGAACTTCTGCAGGGCGCACTGCTCTGCATGGGTATTGCCCTCAAGCTCGAGGGTGTAGCCAGTGGCCAGGATGCTTCCATCGCTCTCGTCGACGAGAACAGCGCCAACACAGAAGTTGGTGGGCTTTGGGGGAGACTTCTTGGCTTCGGCGAGGGCCAATCGCATGTATGCCGAATGGTCGGTCGGCGAGGACGGCTTGGTGGATTCGACGGACATTTTCAGACAGACGGGCAGCAGTAAAGATACAACGTCGTGGTGATGGTTTGGCGGGGGTGAAGTGGTTGGAACGCGTTTTGATGGTTACGTCGGCTCTCGAATCGCGTGCGACGCGTCTTCCCTGCCGCTGCTCGTCCTGAAGCTCCACCCTGCCAACCGCACCGCAACTCCATCGCCACCCCGTCGTTTTTGACACCAAGCAACATGCCCAGGAAGCAGAAAAAGCGGAGCGAGGACATCGAGGACCTCATCGATGAGGAGCCGCCCAAATCCATCGATCCGTATGAAGTTCTAGGTGTCGCAAAGGACGCAGCACCCGACCACATCAAGAGTGCATACCGCAAAGCTGCCCTGAAGCATCACCCAGGTCGGTCTTGTCGCGCCACCGCGTGTGACTCCGCTGACAATTTATCAGACAAGGCCGAGGACAAGGAAGCCGCCCATGCCAAGTTCCAGGAAATCGCCTTCGCGCATGCTATCCTCTCTGATCCCCGTCGCCGCTCGCGCTACGATACCACCGGTCGCACCGAGGAAACCGTCGATCTCGAAGATGATGACTTCAACTGGACCGAATACTACAAGGAGCAGTACGAGGACATTGTCACGGCCGAGGCCATTGAGAAATTCAAGAACGAGTACAAGGGCGGCGATGAGGAGCGGAATGACCTCATCGATGCCTACAAGCAATTCAAAGGCAACCTAAACAAAATCTACGAGGTCATCATGCTCAGCAATCCGCTCGAGGATGAGGATCGCTTCCGAGCTATTCTCGACGCAGCCATCGCAGACGGAACAGTGCCTGCCGAGAAAAAGTATACCGACGAGTCGGAGAGAAGCCGTCAGAACAGGATGAAGAAGGCGAGGAAGGAGGCAGAGGAAGCCGACGACGCTGCAAAGGAGATGGAAGGCACCAAAAAGAAGAAGAAAGCACAGGGTGATGGCGGTCTGGGCGACCTCGCAGCTATGATCCAGCAGCGCCAGAAGGGTCGCTCTGAGTCTTTCTTCGACCAGTTGGAGGCAAAGTACGCACCTGACTCCAAGAAGGGCAAGAAACGAGCGCCGCCGATGGACGAGCCACCCGAGGAAGCGTTCCAACGGACCGCTTCCCGAGCCAAGAAAGGCAAGAAATGAGGACCGATGCTCCTATGAAGAATGACTCCCGCTATTGCCTTAGGTCGTGGCGAAAACAGGACGGCTGCTTCATTTCTCGCTCGCCGTCAGCAGCCTGGAGGATGTTACCTTTGCGTCGCGTGGGCAACAAGGACGGACCTCGGATGACCTCGCACTAGCCAGGCATGGGGTGCACAAATATAGACCAGATATACCGGAAAAGGCGACGCCAGCACTCATCTTTCCCCTGTGTGCAACAGCGAGCGACTGAATAGGTCGGGGTCCCGGCACTGAGAACCTTAGACCCCACATTCCATTTTTCCCGCCAAGCTACTGTCTGCAAACGTCATCTCTCCCGGAGTGGCCGGCATCCAGTCGCCGTTGGCATCGCTATCATCGTTTCGGCGGTTTGGAAGCATCAAGTCCATCTACCGGTCGCGTTTGGAACTTCCATTTACCTTCCAGTACGATGGAGGATTGAAGCAAGGAGGCACCCGTTTGGTAGTTGGCGTTGTGGGACAGGGTCCAAGCAATCGCTCGATTCAACTTTTCTGGGCGCAGATGACTTTTTGAGTTGGGTAGGGACAAAAATTCAAAATTAGCTCTCCATTCCTCACCCTTCGCCCTCTTATATCTATCTACGTGTCGCCCAAGGTTGTTCTCCCTGTATTCTCCTTCGTCCGCTGGAGAAGCATCCTAACCATGAAGACGCTCTATCTCATCCTGGCATCGCTTCGGTTGTCCCTGGCTGCGCCGGCCGCGCTAGGGGAAGATGACCTGGCATGCGCGTGCCCTATGCCCTTATGTCCACCCGGGCAACCAGAAGTACGTATTCTGTCTCATGGTCAAATGGATCTTTCTAACTGTATCAAAGCGCTGCAAATGCCAGAATGCTGCGATTGCGTCCTGCTGGGCAGATCAGATTCAGCAGGGTAAGGCCCTGGTTTGTCCAGCGCCTGCTCTAAGGGTGCGTCACTCTATCTTCCAATTATGTCAGGGACAGGCGCGCTCACCATCTGCAGGACTGCGACTCAGCCTCTGGTCTTGCATCCGTCTCTACCAGCACCCTACCGACTTCAGCTGGGAAGCCGACATCCGCGTTTCCCACTGCACTACCAGCAGAACCATCAGCAAGTTGTACATGCGAACCAACTTTCTGTGCACAAATCTGGCCTCAGGTAAATTTGACAAGAACTCCCAATCTCCGGCTGACGCAAGAAGTGTACTAAGATTGTCAGTCATGCCGCTGCGCCAACTCCGGAAAGGTCCTGTGCCACCAGCGCTGCGGCGGCGTTGCACCGAGACTTCAGAACTGTGGCGACTCTCCGGAGGAAAGTGCTTCGTTGTACGGCACGCTTCACACCCCAAGGCCAACGGAACCGTTCCTGCCAACAGAGCCTGGGCCGGTCATTGTGTCTCTGCCAGCTGTTAATTCAACCTCGGTGTCTAACCTGGAAGACTTCCCCCAAATTACCGATGTTCCCACACCGCTTCCATCCGATCTGGAACAGTTCCCTCGTTTCAACGATCGCCGTGAGGAGTTTGATGCACCAACATCAGTGTCCGACGTTGACGACTTTCCACAAATGACTCCCATAGGCGTTCCTCCGGACACTTCCGTGCCGCAGTGCAATTGCGCTCCCGTATTCTGTGCTCAGAGTTGGCCTCTTGTAAGCGCCTCGACCGTGCCATTAACTTTAGTCTGGACTGTAGAGCTAACCCGGCTTAGAGCTGCCAATGCAGTAATCAAGCAGCCAGTGACTGTGCACTGACCTGTGGCCGACCTTTGCCAACCTTTTTGGTGTGTCTCTCCGAAACAGACAGATTCAACATTTCCTCTCGTGCTGACCGATGTACAGGATTGCGACGGAACTGATCCGGAAGACCTCGATGCGCAACTCCCTGATCTGTTCGATATGGTCCCGGAACCAAGCGACATCCCAGTCATCTTCACCAACCTCATCTCAGATCTCCCAGATCCTCAGGAGCTTCCAGCATACCTAGAGAATCTACCCGACTATGTCAATGACCTCATCGACGACGAGCCCTGGTCTGAGACCCACACCTGGTTTTCCTTCTACGCCCCCGCGACGTCGCTGGTCGGCGACCTCCTTTCGGGCGTGCTACCGACATCCACAGATGGTATTCCAGAATCGGCATCCTTGCCAGGATTTACCGAGGTGTCGGCGACTTTCTCCAGCGAAGAAATAGCAGGAGCCGAACCGAGCATCACAGAGCCCGCCACTGCGAATTACCATGTCTGTGGCCATCGCGGTGCCCAGTCATGCCCGACCGGCTACGATTGCCTTCAGCGGCCCAATGCCCACTGTGGCCCAGATTCCGACTGCGGCGGGTATTGCGTTGACGTGCTCAACAGCGTCACTCTCCTGGCCGACACAACGACCCAGACTTCGCCGAGTACCCCCAGCAACACCCTCACGCTTGACTTCAGCAGCAGCCTCCGTACCTCCACGACGAGAGGTCTCAACAGGCACCCCCCTCGCCAGGTGAACGTCAATACAGCGCTCATTCCGGGAGTGATAGCCACATCACCGGTCCAACCGACAAGCACATCCTTGAGCGTGTTCCCGCAGATCCGTTGCGGCGACGGCTACCCGGCGTGCGACCCAGGTCTCGAGTGCGTCGACATACTCATCAGTGGCATCGGCTTCGCCGAGAAGCGCAGCTACTGCGCCGCCGTAGCCGACGCTTCGGGGTCGTCGTCGTTGTCTTCTTCTCCATCACTCGCCCTCGACCTATTCGCCACATCCATCTCTTCTCTCAACCTCGACAACATCATACCCACCACCACCGCCACCCCCTCGTCGTCGTCTTCCCCCACCCACCCATACTGGCCCGACCCCGCCTGGTCCGGCCCAATCACGACCCTCAGGCCAATGTTCGGCCCCGGCCCCGTCGGCCTCTCCCTCCTCCCCAACTTCCGCCCATCCTCCACCCCCGCCGCCATCCAAGCCCTCAAGGAGCAACAAGAACAAGAACGCCAGCAGCGACAACAACAAGAACAACAACAAGAAGAAGAAGAAGAAGAAGAACAAGCCCAAGCCCAAACCCAACAACCCACCTTCCCCACCGCCCTCACCATCGGCCCCCTCCCGCGCCAAATCATCGGCCCCATCGTCCCCCCACCCGCCGGCCCGCACCCCGTTGGCCCCTCGCCCTCCTCGTCCCCTTCCTCCTCTTCGCCCTCTTCACCCTCCTCCGCCCCCCCTCCCCCCAGCGAACCGCAAACCATGCGCTGCGGCGGCCCGGACCCGGCCGCCGACCCGGACTCGTCGCCCTGCCCCTCGGGCTTCACCTGCGTGCGCGACCTGTCGCCCGACGCCGAGCGCCCCAACGGCGGCTGCGGCCCGGCCTGCGGCGAGTACGGCGTGTGCATCGTGCCGCAGGGGTGCGGCGGGTTCGCGGCGACGCCGTGCGCCGAGGAGGGCAGGGAGTGCGTCGACGATCCGAGTGACGGGTGCGATCCGAGTGATGGGGGCGCGGATTGCATGGGTGTGTGTGTGTGAGTTCTTGGGTTTGTGGGGTTGGGGTTTGGATGGATGGAGGAGGGAAATATGGATGGAGAGGGAGAGAAAGAGAGAAATGGAAGGGGAAAAAAAACAGGGGATTGGACGTGGATCATCAAAGTGTGATTGATGGATGCGGACCAGATTGAAGAAATTTCGGTTACTCGCTCTCCCTTCTCACATACTAGCGTGGCATATCGCATTCACTCTCCCCGTTTGTATTGACATACACACACACAAAAGTTGTGACACGAATTTTCGCCATCCCAATGCGTTGATTATTTGATACTGCTACACAGAATACACACCAAGGGAAATTAAGTCTGAGCTACTTTTCCGGATCCAAAAGAAACAACCGAGAGAACACATCCCGGATCAAACGTGCAAGCAACCTTGCTTTGATAATAACAACACCAGACGGTGATATAGTGCCGAAATGCGCAGATATTGGGAGATCCAAGCAAAGAGGAAAAAAAGATCCTCACTGAGTAGTATCCCACACGACGCCATCGCTGGAGAAGAAAATGCAGTAGTCTATGCCAAGAGGCAGGATTAAGGATGAGAAAGTAAGGAAATTGTTAAGGAAAAGCGATCCCGCCGAGGATCGAATGGAAAACAGGCGGGAGCTGTGGTATCCCGAGAGACGTTACGAAATCAGTAACTAGAAGCCATGAACGATGACGTGGGAAATCAGGATACAGTGCAAAAGGAAAAAAAAAGTCGTGGTGGTGATGCGGGCCACAATAGGCAGATTCTGCCTCACTTCCCTTGTCTACAAGTAGAGAGCCCCTCTACGTCTTCAAAGCCATCGTACTCCCAAATGCGACCTCCTGTTTCGTTCCAACGTCAATAAATCCGATTACCGCAATCAAGGCCACTTCATGAAAAAGTCATCATCGAAGAAAATAAAGGGGCGATCAAAAGATCGCGAAATTAACCGTAGAATTCACCGCGCGAGCCACCGAGGCTGCTCCACGCGGCAAGAACATCATCGCAAACGCTGCTTCGCTGCGCAATGGCGGCGTTGGACATGGGCGCCACAGAAAGCTTTTTCCCAGCATCGCTCCTCGCGCCGCTCTTGGGGCTGACGTGGCTCGCGGTGCTGTTCTGCCTGCTCAGGCGTTGCTTGGAAGGCGTAGTGGACGAGACCGAGGTGCGCGAACTGCTGCCCAGAATATGCGAGGAGCGCGACTTGCGGACTTGGCTGATGACAGCGCCCACGTCGACGTCAGCGTCCCAGTCCCATTCAGCCTCACCAGGCCTTCTGCTGGATGCTGCAGAGGACACCGAGTTTCCATCATCCTGCTGAATAGAAATTCCGGGTTTGGGGAAAGCCATTATCGAGGACGTGCGGGGCGGGACGGCAAAGTTATTGGAAGCTGCTGATTGTGCAACTGGCTCTGCACAAGGGGCAACGTTGGCGCCAGAGCTAGCAGTACGTCGTCGGCTATGGCTACGGGACCTATCGATGCCATGTGTGCCTTCGGTCTCTTCGTTGTTCCTGGCAACTAGATTCTCAACCTTCCTCGACCTGTCCTTGCCCTTGTGACCCATGGTGAAGTCAGATGGGTGGTGGTGGTGGGCATTGTGGATAGAGTCCTGATCAGTACCGAAACTGGCCTCGCTACCACCGATAGAGCTGCCAGCAACCTTGACATGAAGTTCGCCGTGGGAAACCGGGCCAGGAGTGACAGGAGAGGGGATGGTGTCCGTGTGCGAAGCAGTGCCCGGGAAATTCGGGGAGTCGGGTGGCGAAGGAAAGACCTCAAGTGGAGAGAACAGAGCAGGAGACAGCTGCGGGGCCTGCGACATGATGCGCTGTGTAGCACGCGATCGCGGCGGTGGGGAGAATGCCGAGGAAGTCGACGCCACGGAGCTCGACGCGGGTGACCTGAGTAGTGCTTCGTTCGCCATGGGCGGAGGACGGTTCCGCGACGACGGTGGTACGTAAGTTGCGTTAGACAGTGTCTCCAAAGCCGCGGAAGAAGGCTCAGATTCGGTTATAGTAGTGTGAGAGCGTGAAGACCTCTTGGAGTGCCTCCAGTCGCTTTCGTTGACGGTTTGGTTGCTCGAGTATTCTGAAACCGGGCTGTCCATGGACATGTAATGTTGTTCGGCCTTGATGGCTGACCGGTAGCCGTCTGTGAAGCTCTGTTTTGCCATAGCTGCACGCTTCCTACGCATAAGTTCCAAGAGTACCTCCTCTTCTTCAGTGACGGCCATGAGCTTGTGGCCCAAATGTCTCGGCTCGCTTTTGGATGTCCTCCCGCTCCTGATGCTCTCTTTGTCGTCGAAGGATGCGTTGCTAAAGCTCTCGGTGTAGCTCTTTGAGTCGTTGTCTTGATCCTCTGGGATCGCAGAGACCTGTCGAGAGTGGCGTGATCCCCGTCTACCCCGAGAATTGGAATGTCTTGGCAGAACCAGATTCGTCTGACTGGAGGCAGCAGTGGTCGGAGACAGCATAACATCAATAGTGGCACCGGTCCCAGAGGACTGTATACTGTTCCCAGACGCCGAAGTCATACGCCTCCCTGGACGGTTTTGACGTGGTCTGATGTCGAACGCTTGGGCCCTACCAATCATGATCTCGCTCTCGGACTCGGTGGACATGGCAAGACTGTCACGGATGATGGGAAGACTGGTGCCGCTGCTCCTAGGATCACCTTCGTCCTCTGATGAAGAAAGCGACAGGACGCTGTCACCTTTCAGGTCCCTGCCAGACATCTTGCTCGTGTTGGTCCGGGCCGTGTTATGAGTTGCGAAAGAATTTTGACTCGGTTGGCTCCGCACGTGAGGCTTCTCAGCAATCCGGGCATCCATACCGGACTGGTAATTGTCGGCGCGGTGCCGGTAGGTTTGGAGTTCTGCGGGAGGTTCGATCGGATATCCACGCTCTGAACGATGCGGGCGATCCGCCGCATAGGCACGCTCGTCCACCGGATAAGATGGTTGCTTAGAGGCGGGCCTGTGATGAGAAGCCCTGCGGCCAGGTCCAGATGAGGACTCCTTTCGTCGGTGCTCATGTGGTGACGGTCGGTGCTGCGATGCGGATCGAGATTCCTGGGGCCTCGTGCTCGCTCGCAGGTGCGGGGTCTCGACCTCTTCCTCTTCCTCTTCATCATCGCTTATGCCGTCGAACCAATGCTGAATACCTGGCGGAGGTCTTCTCCTGTTGACCTTGGCGTTATCAAATTGAGACTTATACGCACGTTCCTTGGCAGCTTGAGCTCTTCCCTCACGAAGGGTGTCACTGGTCCTGATGCTCGTGAGAGAAGGCGCCCTGTCTCTATTAGAAGTCGATGAAGTGGGCGAGGTGAGAGGCCGCGAGAAATGTGTCGAGGTGCTCGACATGGCGACGGGAGAGTTGACGAACTTGGTAGGGGACAGGAGTTGTTGGTCCTTGGTGTTCTTGGACTTGGGGGCTTTGGGGAACAGCTTGGAGAGGTCGAGGCGTGCAGGGACCTTCTTCTTCTTACTACCACCGCCAGCGGACCCGAAGTCGCCGCTGAGGACGGAGCCGTTCAGGCTCTCCTGTCCCAGACTCTGTGACGAGGAAAAAGCAGGGTGGCCTTTGCGTAAGCCGCCGTCGCGCATGGAGGACATGGACGGCTTCTGGGAGACGTGGCTGGGCTGCCTGTGGGAGTCGTGGTGCGAGCGCATGGTAGAAGAAGAGCCCTGAGAGTTCAAGTGGCGGCTGTAGGTGGAGCTGGTGACGGAACCAGCGCGATCTTTGCTGCGGGCGTGCGATTGATCCTGGTGGAAGCGGGGATGGGGTGGCACGAGGTGACCATCGTCGGCGTAACTCGAGCCCTTGCGTTGGGCAGAGTCCTGGCTGGGCTCGGACAGCGCGATGCTCATGTAGCTCGGCTTGGTCTCCAGCGAAGGGGTGGCGGAATTGTTGCGGGGGACGCCGCTGGCAGAGGAGTAGCTTCCCTGGCGGTGGCCAGGCAGGCCGGTGCCCAAGAGACGCTCTGCCTTGCTGGACGGGTGGTAGTCGTAGTCGTTGGCAGGCTGCGGCTCCGGGCGGTTGTCCCGGTCGCCGTGGGCGCGGCGGCCGGGCAGCGGGAAGGCGAACTTGGAAGCACGGCCCATTTTCGCGGGGGAGAGACAGAAGTGGTCGAGGGAAGGGAAGAAGCAAGCAGGCGGGAAACGAGCGTGTAGATATCAAGAACAAATCAGGCGCTGGCAGAGTTTCAGCAGGGAGGGAGCGGCAGGCGGGCGAGTCGGGGGGCATACCTGGACATTTTCGCGTGCTTCTCGAAGGGTGACACGGCAGCAGGTCAGGCTCGAACGATGGGTGCACTCGGTGGCGGCACAGCGCGCATGTCGGGAGGGTGGTTGGCGCGGTGGGCGGAGGGGGCGGACGACGCGGTGGATGGACCCTCGACCCAGCAGAGAGGATGCGACGAGCTTGGACGCAATCTGACGAAGGCGGAAGCTAGTTGCGCGACAGGAGCAGGTGCAGAAGCTGCTGCTTAAGGGCGTGCGGCGAAGCTGCAGCTGTGCGCTGGCCAGCCTGGCGGAGGAGCAGCGGCCGGGGGGGGCTCTGTGGGCCGGATGCGCGCTGGATCGACGGGCACAGGCAGCACAGGCAGCACAGGCAGCGCAGCAGCGGGCGTGAGGCGGCGCATTGAAGCAATAGAGCGTCGATGGAGCAATATAGAGACTGCCCCCCGGCCCGGCTCAGGGGCATGCAGACGCGGATCGCCGCCGTCCAAGCTCCCGCCTGCCAGGCCTGTCCCTGCCCACCACGCCCACCACGATGCCGTACCACGCCGTACCACTGCCCACCTCACGAGCTAGCCTGCCGCGACGCCCGCCCAGCCGCACGCCGCCTGCTGCTAGCTGCCCACGCCGTCCCTTGCCTTAGCACCAGCCCGCCCGCCATGATTCGCGCCTGCGAGCCCGGTTCCTATCGTGTCTGTCCCGGCGCTGCCGCCGACTGCCAGACGCCGTCCTGTTTCGCTACCGCCCTCTGGCCGCCGCCTTGTCGACCGCCAAACGCTCTGGCACGAGAAGCGCTGTTGTCGAAGATCGCTGCCCGCTGTGCTCGAGTCCAGCGCGAGCGCCGCCGACCTCCCGCGCGCAGCACGATCCTCGTATGCGAAATGACGCCGTCGCCAAAATTGTCACCAGCCACTCCACAAATCCAAATCTTTGGCTCTGGCGCGCCGCACGCGTGGCAGCGCGATTCTCGATTCCCGGCAGCCCTCGGCCGGCCAAGTGCCAGAGAGGCGCTGCCGGACGCGCTGCCGGACGCGCCGCCACGCTGCCAGTCTCTGCTCTCGACCAACGGCCGCCTCGTGCCCCTGGGGCTCGCAAGCCCTGCTGGGGAGAACAAGCTTCTAGAGCGCTTCGACTGATCATAGCACGCCTCCTATGATCTTCGGCCACCGGTAGCCCAGAGCCCCGAGACGGATCGTCTCTGCGCGTCAATCCCACTTTGCTCCGGGCAGGGATCACCTCACGCGCGAATGCTACTGGCTATGACGATGCCATGGACGGCCTCAGCTCATATCCAGTCCAGCAGCTCTTCATTGCCTCAAGCTCCTTTTTCGCCTTACCCCACAGTCCCATGCCCGGAGCCCCAGCTGGCCCACCCCACGTGCATCCGCAGCTGCCACATCGGGCAGCCTCATCTTATGTGCGGGAAAAAGAAATGCCAGAGTAAGATATGGTCAACACGTATCAGTCCGTCTACATCATGTCAGTCCCTAGCGCCATCAATGCGGTCCCGTACCAGCTCCGTCACATGCACTAGACTCGCCGGAAAAACAAACGTCGTTCGTCCCGGTCCTTCTGTCAAGCAGCCCGTTGTTGCAACGTCTCGTCCCTCCGCTGCCTGAGTCTCCGCCATTAGAACCACGGGATCCTGCCAACCGCGGGGCACAGCACCGAGCTGGACCATTCCCCGCCCACGCTGCACGCCGTGTTTAACGTCTGTCTCGCCTTCACCGCCCGCCCACCCGTTCCACCAACCCCTGCCCAATGTTCCACGACAGCACGCATACACTCCGCATGCGCGGCCAAGCGCTCCGCCCAAACAGCCAGCCCGCACCATGTGGACATGAGGGCGAGCTTGCTCCGAAGAACCCACCCTGCTCGTCCCGCTCCTCAACGGCCCTCTTACCGGATAGATCTTCATCCTGTTCGTTGCCAACTTCCACATCTCCCGTCCGCAGCCTCCGCGTGCCTTCTTACAGACACGTCATTTCCGCGTCTTCGTCTTCGCGTACAATTACTCCGTCGCTCTGATACAAACACTGCGGCGCTCCACTTATCGCTCCGTCTCCACGGCGATGGTCCCCGGTTGCCAGAGTGCCTACAGTATGCATTTATCTGCCACCATGACGGGTTTCACCGTTGCAGTTGCTCGCTTGTCAGAGCCCAGCGGTCGTCTGCTCGTATCCAGCGCTCCATTCCGTGGAGATTGCCGCTGATCCTCTCGCATCCGAAGCATGAGAACCGAACCTCTGATCTCTCGGGGAAGCGAGAGTTGAGAATTCTCAGGTGCAACGGCACGCGGAGCAAACACGTCCGGCCATGTGCCTCGAGCGACGCTTCCGATTCCATCCGCAACCTCACCTCGCACTGTCCTTCACCGGCCTGCCTATGCTTTTCTTCACACAACCTGACGATACGCAAGAGCGTTGGACAACACCACCTGCCGAAGGCTGGTGCAAGGAGACCGCCTGTCCGTTGCATGCAAACGTGACAAGACGGCGGGTTGACAGCTGCACTCCATTTGTGGCTTGCCTTTCGGCAACGCAAACGTCCTCTGTCGAGGTGGGCGCCATGCGTAAGCGTCGCAGATGTCATGTCCATCCATGATCCCAGGTCTTGCGGCTGCAGCCTGGGCTCGGCTCGGCCCCCGGGGGCCGTTCTGGCAAGCTCATGTGGAGATTGAGCGTTTGTCTCTCTCGCGTGCTCCATCGCTCTGTACTACTCCAACACGCCTTCCAACTGCCGCAGCGTCGTGCCACCAGTTCCTTTTTCTCGAGCCACATGCCTCGAAGCGGCAGGTCCAGAAATGGCTGTAGGTGTTTTGGTATAGAAAGGCAGGAATTGTTTCAGCCAACGAAACCGCAGCTTCCGCTTCGCTATCCAAAAACGGAAAAAACAAAACTCCACCTTACAACAACTGACCGGTCAACTGACCAACCGCGTGCCTTCGGCCTCCGAACACACAGACCCGCACCCCCGTGCTGATCATCGGCTTACATAGCCACCACGCAGACCTCAGCTAGCCCCCAGCGCCCCATTTTCTCAAACAACGGTTCTTTTCACGTTTTGCGCGCGTTGCGCGCGTCGCACAACACACGCAGCCCAGTGGATACACGACCGAACAACAGAAGAAAAAAAGGGAGGAGGAAAAGCAAATTGACAGGACCCTCTCGCATTGCTGATCAGCTCCAGTTGCACGCGCCGTCATCGTCAGGGTCACATACCTCGAGCCTCCCATCCTACGTCAGCTGCTTCCCGACCACGCGCCCCCATCGCACCCGAGGGCTCGCTCAAAAGAAAAAAAATGAAGAGGTCAAAGTTGACAGAGTGTAGGGCCCGGCCACCCGGTTCTGCCAGCCATCCCTCGAACGGGACCCCCATATAGTCAGAAGTTTATATGGCTAGCCGAGCTCACCGGCAACGGGACCAACGGCAAAAGATAGGCAAGAACACGCTCACCGACATTCCCCAGCAGTGCCCACCAAGCGTTTGCCCTTCCTCCTTCTCCTTTCTGCTTCTGCTGTCATGATTCACGATGCGTGATTTCCCAGCCCAGGTGAACGACTGCGCCGCAAGCACGCGCGCGTAAACCCGTGGCCCTGCTTTCCGTTCCCCACATCCCGGCGCGTAAAGTTTTCATCAACAGAGTAGTACGTGTATATGTACAAGAATAAATAAAAAAAGACCAAGAAGAACACCTCAAAAGGCAAAAGCCCCGGTGCCCTATGCCCTATGCCCTATGCCCTATGCCCTATGCCCTATGCCCTATGCCCTATGCCCTATGCCCTCCCTCCCCTTACCTCCGAACGGATGCGGTCGGCAAGGTTTGTTGCTTTGTGCAGAAACGCGCTGGCGTGTTTCAGGTATTGTCAGCGGCACCAGGTCGCTGTCCCAAAACATAGCTGCAAAAGACGCTATATGCCGAAGCCAACTACCGTATCTGCGACATTGCCATACCGTATCTCTTCCACGGCCACCACGAGGCCACCGGCGAGGCCTAAGGTCTAAGGCATATGATTGGGCCAACGAAAATCAATCAACACCACAACATCCCTTAAAAGGTGGCGAGTCGCGTGGGGCGGGCGCGCGGGCGCTAGGCGGTTACGTATACTAGTGGGTAGACTATCGAAATACTCAATCGCCTTTACGTTCGTTTGACTCGCTCGTAGCCATCGCTCGCGCCCGCCTACGGCCACTACAAGCATTATGGGGGGGTTGGTTGTAGTGGCGATGATGCTTCTTAGGCGATTACGGCGCGTGATGAAGCTAAGCCCTGCTCCCGATTAGGCCCCGTAGCGGCAGTGCAAGAGATAAACTCATGAAACTTGCTTGCTTGGCGATAGGGATTACCCTTGTAATTTCGGGCGGTATGAGTTTCTGGCCAGCGATATAAAACCCACCCTTTGGTGTTACAGGAACTTTGCCATGAGATTATGCAGACTGATTGGAGGTGGAAACCATACATCATCCTAATCTACCAGGGTAGTCCCTACCGCCAAGGAGGCGAGGTTCGTGAGATTTTACGGTAGTCATGTTTTGAGACTACGGGAATGATTCGCCCTACGATGGTGTGACGAAATAAGGGTAATAGCGGGGGCGGGGGAGGGCATCGAAGAACTTGAAGGCATTTGTGTGATTGCGCAAGACAGGCCGTAGATAATACACGGTGGGTGTTGGGATCATCATTTTGGTGTTGCTGTATGACTCTCGAGTCCCCGTGCTGGAGAAGCCAAAAGGAGAGAAAAAAGCCGATAAGTGAATAGTAGAAACGAGAGAGAGAATAACTTAGATGCATAATCCATCTCATCCGATCGAAAACCGAAAGCAACTGCGAACGTAAAAGCTTGCGTAAGAGAAAGGTCCTGAGACGACGCTTCCGGAGAGAGGAGGACTTGCTCTCTCACGGAGGACCGAGCGGCAACCATGACTGAATCCTGTCCGATCCCGGGATTCCTTACCGATCCATCCGTCCGCGTCCGTCACTGTCACTTGGTAACCTATTCAATGCCCGACCACACACTCGGAACCCCTTTGGGACGCCCCCACGCTCCTTCGTGATGGTGAAACGCCCGACCTCTTTCTCCTTTCCTTCTTCGTACCTGGTCCTGTTACGCCACGCCGCGGAAGACGTCACTCCAGTGCCCAACCAGGCAATCGCACACACGCATGTCCTACGGCGCCAGGGTCAGCACGACGGGACGCACCCGCTTTGAGCCTGCTGTTCGGGTACCTGGAAGAAGGCCTCCATAGGTGAGCGAGTCATGGGCTCCGTATGTATCGTCGCCGATCATTTTATTCTCCGAGCCGGCTGATGAGGCACTGATGGTAAGTCCCTTCGTACCCCGTTCCGAGTCATTGGCGGGTAAGGCGGACGGTCCGTCATACGCTGCTGCTTTTTGCTTTCCTGCGATGCCTATGATAACGACGCGGTGGTGGAGTGCATTCACACGTATGGCTTGCAGCTCGGTAGTATAGGTACCGATCTTCCCGTCGCCTTCAAACCTAGTGCCACTTCGCCGCGTTGTTCGGCAGAAGCCGCACCAGCGCGTGGAGTTTTTTCTCGTGTGCGCGCTTGGCGAGCTCCATCACCGCCGGGCGTGTCTGCAGCGAGTGGTTCAGCCGACGCTGGTTCGATCCGTACACAACCATATAGTCGGGAAGCTCAGAATGCGGCGGCAGCTCCGTGCGTGGGGCGAGTTGGCAAAACTGTAAGCCATGTGAGACGTTAGCTTCGCGAAATGTGTATATTGTTGGCATAGGGGGAAGCAAAAGGAAAAGGGAAAGAAAAAGTATTACCATTCCCACAGCGCTCCCCAAGCCCACCTTTGCATCCGTTCCTATAATCGTCCCCTCACCCACCAGAGCGGCCTGCACCACCGCGCTAGCCTCAACAACCACGTTCTTGTCCAGCACTACACCCCTTCCCTGGCCGCCTTCCAGTTCTGGGATCCCGACGGTGGCTTTCTCGTACACTATACATCCCTCTCCAATCACCACGGGGCCGTGCAACGACGTGATTTTGGCATTCGGGTGAATGATGGCGCCGGCGGCGATGGTGATGGCGTGGTGGCCCGTCAACACGGCATGGTTGGCGATGATGGCTGACGGGTGGATGGTTGCGGGCGCCTTGGGCAGGGACGACGACGCTCGTTTGCTGGTTGCGGATGCCGATGTCCGTGAAGTGCTGGTCCGTGATGATGAGAGATGTTGCGAGGACGACATTGTAAGGCGCAGACCGGGCAATAAAGATGCTGTTGGTACTGTGGTGGTGACGTTGTCGTTTGTTTTGTCCGCGCGAGTCAGCATGCCACGCGATGTCGCGCAAGCATGTGATGTGCAAAGCAAAGTCGTTGCCGGTCGCTCAAGTCCTTGGAGAGGGCATTTGCCTTGCTCTAATGCATCGTCGACGACTAAGCCTTGCGCTACTGCAAGAAATATCTCTAGCCCAGAGAAGGCTGAGGAGCACCTACATTAATGAGCATGTCCAGAAAAGCAACTCGAGTAGGATACACATGGTGGCATGCCCAACACTAAAAATCTGTATTATGGTTTTTGTCCTCACACTTTATATCCATGATTTGAGCAAGTTAGCGTATTAAAATTTAACGGTCCTCGCACTGAAAAGAAACCCAGAGAAACTTTCAATAACAGTCACATCTCCTCACGCTTCAACACCCGACAAACTCCCGAGGCTCACGTCCATCTAAAGCAATCGTAATCTCTCTTCTCTGTCACTGATCTTTTCCACAGATCTGATAGTGTGAGAAACATTCGTCCCAGCAAAAATCCTTGTTCCGAATCTTTCAGAAGCAACATATGGCCCAGTGTAAAGCATCAAGGAATAAAGCCAGCCGAGTATATAAGCGATACCTTGACCAGTCTCAATCTGCTGCCGAGTGTATTTAGGCATCTGCGCTCATACCACGCGTGAAGACCATAGGAGATGCATGATAAATGCGTTTGGTGGGACGTGGGGGATTCAAACCGTCTGTCGAGATTCTTTTTCTCGCATCATCACTCTTGGGGCCCTTGTTCAACTTGAGGTCAGATTTGAGACGAAATTGGCTCCTTTCTGAAAGAGAAGAACGGCCGATCAAACCCGCGCGCTCTCCAGATGTGTTTCTGGGCTGACCGCCGTCTGAAGCCTGGGACAGCGCAACTGTGGAAGTCATTCGATCCTATGTCAGCGAAATACTTTATCAAATTAGATGAGATGGCTTACCGCGATCTCCTTGACTTTCTTGTGAGGTGGCTTCTACAGATTGTTGCGCTTCGCGATTTCGTTGGGAAGCACCGTGGTCACCTTGAACATACTTTCCAGCTCGGTCAGTTTCGGCCTTTGTATTGCACATGGTTTGTCTTCTACTCACATAGTTCTCGACATTGTAAAGAGGGTTGAAGAACTTGTTCATCATCACCGAACGCTCCGGCTCTGTAGTGACAACCTTACATCGGGAATCGTTCGCTTTGTTGAAAACGCTCTTCTTGCCAGAATCTGACATGAATACTGCCTTCTCCGATAAAAGTCTTGCAACCACATCAGAAGCGGTTTGGAGATTGCAGCCTGACTGCAGTGTTAGTAGATGTAAAATACGAGAAACCATTGCACTACGGACCTCCAATTGCCTGGGCGAATGAAGTCTCGTCATGGAATCCGTTATCTTCAACAGTGCGGATGGCTCTGCGAAGAAGTGTGAAGTTCTTGAGCTCCTTGAGCCTTCTCCGTGCTCCACCAGATTCTACAACGTCCTCTAAGCAGCGATAGCACGCATGTTCGAGAGGGATTCGGGTATCCGAAGCCCCCTGGAAACCGTAGCACGAGCAATGTTGCCAAGTGCTACACCAATTACAGTAGATCTGGTAAAATTAGAAGGGAACTCGTAAATCCTTAGGTAAGATCAAACTTACCATGTTGTCTTCCTCCTCTTGGTTCAATCCACATTGACAAGATATTACGTCTGTGCTACCGACTTTGTTCTTTTCAGATTGAGTTCTCAAGCCGCATGTATCTCTCAACCGCCTTTTTTCATTGAGCTCCTCGATCTTAGCTCGAGTGAGTCGCAATCTGTTGTGTTCTTGAATACTGGCATTTGCAGCTTCGGTAGCCGCATTGTTGTACCCCATAGGTTGGGTATCGTGAGCTTGGGATTCTGGTTTCTGCCTCTGTACAATGAAATGTCACCACAATGAAGGAGGGAAACATGATTGTTGCGGTCGGAGCCTCAAACTTACCAAGTCTTTCAGTATTAACCTTTCCGATCCATCTTGGCTATCAAGCCCCGATTGAGTTGCATTCCGCTGAAGCACTTGGTCCCCATGAGTTGCATTGGTAACCGAATTGCCTTCAAGTACGGATACGCCATCTCGTCTTATGGTCTGACTGATTATGGCAGGAGCTGGCAATGACGATTCTCGTTCCGATATCGTCTTGGATGATTCCTTCACGCGTGGCGTTTCTGGAAAGGTGGTAACGCGGTAAAGGTTTGTCGCATTCCCGGGAGCAAGCAAGCCACCCAACGCTTGCCTTTCGTTGTATACACCACTATCCTTCTGAGCGATCGTGGGCCCTTCTGTAGGTAAATCAGATATCGTTGGCCGTGCTTTGAAACGGCTGCGAAGAACATCCACATCTACCGAGGACGACCGGGATCGAGGAAGAGCTTCTTGGGTTTGGGTTTGGGGCGGTTGGCTCATGAGCTTTGTTGCTCTCCGAGAAGTCTCCGCAAGGCGGCCTGTGTCGAATGCTGCTTGGTGTTGGAGGGGCGCTTCCAGTTCCACAGTTTGAGTGACCATCTCAGGTGTGGCGGAGACCTGTTTCGAATACACCAAATCCGATTCGGGAGGAATGGCGCCATCGCTCTTATCCAACCACTGTACGTGAGAAATACTCATATCGACACTGTAAAAATCAGCGATATTGATCTTGTTTGGAAGAAATTCGGAGCTCACCTGTGAAACCCTCCACTGTAATTACCTAGACGGTGGGTCTTTTTCACCAGCTCTTCATTCTGGGGGAAGATGACGGCAGCCGTTTTCGGCGCGGAAAATCCAGGGGCTTCATACCCATCTGGGCAATCGTCCGTGTAAAACAGTTTTGGTTTGAAATATCGTTTCTCTGGGGCTGCATGAGCTTTAAACGTTCAGAGCGCATTGGAAGGACTTACCTGGCAGCTCTGGAAGATTGTCCACGTACGTCGAAAGGCTGCGGACGAATTCTGCGAGACCAATCTTCAAGTTCACGAGGCTAAGGTGTTTCCCCTCGGGGCCGACCATCTCAACTCCGGCCACTTCTTTATTGGCGGTTCCAGCGGGGCGATGGTAACTGAAATGCAGGGTGTGTGTCTCCAGGACATTCTCCTGGTGGTCAGGATCCGTGAATATCTTCAACTGAAAGGCACGGAGAAAGCCTTTTTGGATAGCATCGAATGCGCCATTTTCCTAGTCTGAAATGAGCAAAGTAGCGAGCTTGGAATTCCTATTGGGGATGGAGACATAGAAGTGGGGCAATGATCGTCATTGGATGTCATAGGTAGGGAGAACATACGAGATAATCCATGAACGTTTCTGCCTTGAGACTCCCCTCTCTCTGCAAAAGATGCATAGACTGAGTGTGGTTGTTATGCTTAGTCTTCACGTTGCCGGTTTTCCAATCTTCATATGACCATGGTTCGGAAGAATCAACATCGAAGTGCGTCAGCCGGAAACAGGCAGGGTTAATCAAGTCCCTGGAGCAGAATCAGCACATGCAGGCGTAGAAGGTCTCACAATAGCTACCTTAGGTGGAGGATGGAAGAGATCTGTAAGGCAGAGATTAGTGACGCGGACGAAGCCAGGTGAGAGAGTGGATTACCGAGGCTAGCAGGAGCGACTGCGTGAGCTCCTGAGTCTGCTGCTGCAATACGAAGTTCGTAGTCTCAGTTGTTGTGGATTGTACCTGGGTCTGTTCTTGTGCGTATGTACGCTGCTGCTTGGGTCTTTTCGCGCGGGCCCTGCTCGGTTTACATGCTTTCTTCTTAGGCATCTCGAGGGCTGCGCTGCGTAGGTTCCGGTTCCGGTCCCACCCTTGAGTGTGAGATGAGCTTCGTTCTCTCGGCAGGTGTGAGTTACAGAGACGGGAATGGCTTGCGTGGAGAGTTGTGGGAGCCGAGGTGGGAGTACGGCCCAGCGTTGAAGCGCTTCCGTTGAGGAAGGCGCAATTCCCAGTCGTGGAAGGCACAACGCTCCCGCCGCGGAAGGCACCCGCATGAACGCCGCTGCCTTCGCTCTGCATCACGTTATATGCCGGATGTAGCTGTATAGTCATGCTGAGGATGTGCCACAAGATCTACTGTGATACTTGCATCTGCTCGAACCGCTTCAGAAATCATCGACAGGTCAGATCCGGCCAATGGCAAAGCTGATCATGATAGCAGTAGACCTTCTATCAACAAAAAAAAAAAAAGGTTGGAGCACCCGGGCAACCAATTGACTTCACCAATTTTATTCTGTTTGACGTAGGTCGTGGATTCCAATCTTGATGTGCGCGTCAACCATTACCGCTGCCTTATTCATAATACTATTTTCTTCGGCTCGTACTGTGGCAGGCAAAGGAATGCCCGGTGAAGTTGACCTCGTTGCCGGCTATACCTTTCGTCCGGTCAACATATTGCAGAGCAAACATAGGTGCGGATTGACTCACCAGACCGGAATCGAACGGTCTGCAAAACTGCTACTGTGAGTAGAACGACGGCGCACGGGGTCCATGACGATGCACCGCGATATGTCGTTGGGAGAAGCAGCACAGGACAGAGAGTGGCTAGCCAGCCGGTGCCTGACTCCGGCCGGGGGATGAGCGGCTGCGCAGAGGGCGAAGAATGCCTGTGCTGACATACGTAGTAAGCAGCAATGCACGGTACGAAAGGCTGCCCCAGGGCGCCCGTCAAAAGCCGAGCTTTGTTTTGGCCATCCGATCGCTTCGATGTGCGATCCTTAACCCATCGAGTCGTCATGCCGACGGTGCCGCGGACGCCGCTTCATCATGCCATGCACCTCCTCACGACTGCTCTGTAATTCGATGCACTACACAGCTGATACAAAGCCAGGGCACACTCTGTCATGGCCAGGCTGTTTTGCAAAGAACCTTTCGGCTTTAGCGGGCGGACGGACGCGACTCGTGTCGGGTCGTCCGAGGTTGTGACGACATCGGTAGGCAGAAGCAGCCTCCGAAGTCAGCCATGAAGGCGACAGGCGAATTCGCCTCGCATTGCCTGCCGAACAATCACAAACGCAGGCCGTTTCTCCCTGAGCTTGAGAATCTGAAACGCCTCGGTTTCTGCACATTCTGGCCATGCTGCACCGGCAAGCTCGTCGGAATCTGAGGCTCTGCACCGCGTCCTCGACAATGAGTCGCGTCGCGCTCGTGCGATAAGACACACCGGTCATGCGACTGTTACCGGATGGTTCTCATCCACCCTTCGAGTTCCGGTGGGGGTTGTTGCATACCTTCCGCTCATCAGAAGCTGTACGAAGCTTGCGACCGTCCTGAGATGCATCCCAGGGAATTCGACGTCTCAGTCGCCGGAACGCCGAGGACGAGCCCTGTAGGGTCAGAACCTGGGGAAGTGATTGCGCATTCCGATGGCGATGCGCCGGACGCGCGCAGGAAGGTTACAAGCAGAAGATTGGAAACAGACGGTTATGGGCGTGTCGGCATGTGACAAATCGAGCATTCCACCAAGGTGGTACTCTTCATGCTGTGCCACTAAGCAGAGCAGAGGACGGCTTCCGCGCCCAGGAGCGAGGGCGAAGGGCGGCAGTCGCTGCTCCAGGGCGGACACCGGAGGGCGGGCTGGGGGCGGAGACGGAACAATATATGCGTGACGCGCAAAAAGCATCGTATACGTAGGTAGTAGAGCTTGTGTGCTTAGGTGCCTGCCTCGCCTGCCTAGGTCGCCTGCGCTGTCGCCCCAGCCGGCCCGGTCGTCGCCCTTCCAGCCGCCAACCCCTCTCTCCCGGCCACCCTGTGCCGCACACAACATCCGCCCTTCCCCCAAGCGTGCTGGCCTGCTCGACTCTGCACCGCGCCCACACTTCCGCAGCGCTGCCCTGTGTTTTGGCCGCCCGCATCGCCATGACCGAGTAGACTGACGACACCACCCAACTTCGCCCCTGCAAACATCAGCCTCACGACGGCCCACTTCCACTCGGCACCCACCCACTTGCACGCACTGCGCGCCTGCAAGCCTCGGAGCTGATGATCAGTGCGGTCCTGTCTCACCGCGTCGCCGACCCCAAGTTTGCTCGTCCTCCTCGCCGCCCGTAGTCCGTGTCACCCTCGCGTTCCGCCTCCCACTCTCCTCCCGCCCTCATGGATGCCGCCTCCACGCTGAGCGGGCCGGCCACATCCCAAGACTCATCGGCGTTCCCTTCGTTTGCCTCGACGGCCGCTGCACCACCGTCCGCCTCGCCGTCCGCCAAGCCTTCGAATACCTCGACAGCGCCTGCCATGCCTGCCCACCACGAGGTCTCGAAAACCGTCCAGACCAAGGTGCTAGATCCTTTCGCTGCCCTCGGACAGCTCTCGTACGCCCCTACGACCCAGACAACCGTTGTCACGACTACAACAACAACAACAACGTCCTTTCCCCCCTTGATTCTCAACGCCCCTCGCCACCTCCGTGAGCGTGACCCCAAACAATACCCCTTGGCCGCCTCTCCCACGCCGCACGCAATAAGGGACTTTAGCTTCAGTATCGGAGGGAGGCAGGCTCGCTTCCGTGAGGCAGACGATGCCCAGAGCACTCTCGACGAGGTATGCCATAGAAGCTACCAGCACGCTCACGTTGCTGTCTGTATTGACAACACAATGCTAATTGGAGAAATCATCAGTATAACCATTACTATGCAGCTTTGCAATCCGCCAACGGCACCTTGTCGGCATCGCAGGCCTCGGAATCGAAACTCGACAATCCAAGCCAAGCAGCGAAGAAGAAGGCCATCACCGACGCACCGGAATCCCCTGCTTGCAACCCCAAGAAGCGATCTGCATCGCCTGTCTCTATCGCCGCAGCAGCTGAGCTAGCCAGTTTGTCCCGCCGCAAGAGACCACGCCAAAACGTGCCTCGGTCCGCTGCTGGCTCAGCGGATGTTCCCCCTCTTACCCGCAATAATTCCTCCCAGGCAGCACGTTGCCTCGATACAACAGCACCCGCTACACCGGACACTGATACGGGTAGCTCGGGTCAGTTGAAGATACCCAAGGTACGGGCAAATCTGAGAAGACCTGGCTCAAGAGCAGGAACAATGCGGGACCACGCCGTTCAGCGATTATCAAGCTTGCAAAACATGTCGGAAGAGTGGCGGTCGCAGAACAGAGATTCGGGATCTCGCACATCGAACGATGCCTCGGCAGGCTCAAAGGAGTCGGCTGATGCGCGGGATACTCAATCTGCTGGTTTGGGGATCGGCGAAGCAATTACAGGGGTTTCAGCCACCCCGCCTATTGCCGAAACGGACTTGGAGCCCATTTTGCCAGTCGAGGAGGAAGCTGAGAGACGTCCACGAACAGCCCGTCCTAATTCCCTTCAGAACCTCGCCGCGCAGGACGCCAGCCTTCCAAGCCCCTCCCTTTCCCCGATCACCGCGGCCGCTAACCTGGCCCATCATGCAAACTTCCCAGGCTTACACGGAGCTGAAGACGATGACGACGAGAACGATGTCTCGAGCTTGGACATCGAACGGGAGAAAGGAGAAGAGAAGCTGGACCCGAAGAGCCTCGAGCTTGACTTGAAGCGTCAGGTGTCAGCCGAATCTGCATATGCTCTCAAATGCGAGGACAGCGACCAGGAGGTTGCTGGACCGACAATTATGGACATCCCGACCATGGTTGACGCCTTCGATGCCATGCCCGACGACCTAAAGACGTACGTCATGTACCAATTCCTTCGGCGTTGCGCCAAGCCGACCCTACATTTTGTCGCCAATACCGTCAACCCCGCCTTGAAGATCGACTTCCTTGGTCTTCTTCCTTTGGAGCTGAGTTTGAACATTATTTCGCATCTTGATGCGCAAAGCATGTGCAGGGCAGCGCAGGTATCAAAGAAGTGGCGGCAGGTGATAAACTCGGACGAGAAAGCGTGGAAAAACTTGCTGGACAAGGATGGATACGTGCTTCCAGAGGGCGAGCTTGAGCGGGCTATAAGAGAGGGCTGGGGTTGGCAGTTTGGGCAAGATAGCTGGGAACGGGATCTCAGTACTTCGTCGATGCTGGGGGCTGTATCGGACAGCGAGACCTCTGCACTGTCATCGCCTCAGAATGCTCTAATAGTTGCCGGCAGCACGCGTCCAAAGCGCAAAGCGTCGAGCAAATACGCCACCAGCAACAAGAAGCGCCGCACGAAAGGCCCAAGTGCGTCGCCGTCCAAGCCTCAGCCTCAGGCCTCGGGTGTGCTGTCGTCATTCGCCTCCGCACATGGACCGATCGCTTACGCGAATGCTGCTGCCTTGGCTGTCCCGAACCCCACCATCGGCATATCTACCCTGAGAAACCTTCACTTGTTCAAGTCTCTTTACCAACGACACCACCTTATTCGAAAAAGCTGGATGGATATCGACACGAAGCCCAAGCACATCGCTTTCCGCGCTCATCAGCGGCATGTAGTTACATGCCTGCAGTTCGACACGGACAAGATTCTTACCGGGAGTGACGACACAAACATCAACGTTTACGACACGAAGACCGGTGCACTCAGGAACCGACTCAGCGGGCATGAGGGGGGCGTTTGGGCTCTCCAATACTGGGGGAACGTCCTGGTATCGGGCTCCACGGATCGATCAGTGCGCGTGTGGGACATCGAAAAGGGCAAGTGTTTGCAGGTATTCCAAGGCCACACTTCAACCGTCCGCTGCTTGGTGATCCTCCAGCCGACCGAGATTGGCAAAGATGGGGAAGGAAAGCCTATCATGATGCCCGAACGCCCGCTCATCATCACCGGCTCTCGTGATTCCAGCCTGCGCGTTTGGAAATTGCCAAACATCGACGATCCTTCCATTTTCCAGACGGGTGCACCGACCAACGATCGTGAGAACCCATACTTCATCCGCGCTCTTACCGGACATCACCACTCGGTTCGCGCCATTGCTGCCCACGGTGATACTCTGGTCAGCGGTTCGTACGACACGAGCGTGCGGGTCTGGAAGATATCCACAGGCGAGGTTTTGCATCGTTTGAATGGCCACACCTCAAAGGTTTACAGCGTTGTTTTGGACCACGCCCGCAACCGATGCATCTCTGGTTCCATGGATAACCTTGTCAAGGTGTGGTCTCTCGACACGGGCGCGTGCCTTTTCAACCTCGAAGGCCATACCTCGCTCGTGGGATTGCTTGATCTCTCGCACGAGCGGTTGGTCTCGGCTGCTGCTGACTCTACGCTTCGCATCTGGGATCCTGAAAATGGCCAGTGTAAAGCGACGTTGACGGCACACACGGGCGCAATCACTTGCTTCCAGCACGACGGCCAGAAAGTCATCAGTGGCAGCGACCGTACTCTGAAGATGTGGAACGTCAAGACGGGCGATTGTGTCAAAGACCTTTTAACGGACCTGAGCGGCGTTTGGCAAGTCAAGTTCAACGAGAGGAGATGTGTCGCAGCTGTTCAGAGAAACAGTTGGACATATATTGAGGTAAGTTTCATATCTTTCCATCGGCCAGTGCAAGAAGTCACTGACTCGCAATAGGTGTTGGACTTTGGTGCCTCTCGTGATGGTGCGCCTGAAGATCAGCGCGGTCGCCGCATCGTTGTCGACAGTCGAGGCAACGAGATCCAAGACGTGGATGAGTCCGTCGAACTTACCGAGGCTCAAGCATGATAAGCTACATCAGCCCTTGGCTTCTTTCTCCCTTCCATTCGACAGCATAAATTACTCAGTCGTGTTTCCTTTTACTTCAACTTTATACCCAATACATGGTTATGACTTTTCACACGACCTATAGGAGATCGTGACAGCCACCTAATTTGCGGACATAGGGAGACCTCTGCATTTGGGTTTGGTAATCCGACAGTTAGTCTCGAGGTTGGCCGAACGCGAGGTCTTATTGTTATCTTTTATTCACGAACACTGAGAGGCCTGTTTTGTTGTGCGTCGCTTCGTTTGTTCCCTTCCATTTTCACCTTTGTTGTTTTATCTGTCGGCATCCGGAGTAAATAGGAGGACCAGCTTTCTAGGTTCCATCTTCGATCCGTTCGCTACGTCTTGTAGCTGGGAAGACGGACTATATAAATACCCCACGATCAAAATTCATTAAAAAGTTTTTGGAGTCCGCAAACACAATCACGCTTCTTCTCCCGAGCTCACGCGCTTGTCACCTGGTGTGGAATTGATGATGACGACGACGCCTCGAGTCGTCCGTTCTACACAAACCGTTCGTCCCTCCACCTGTCCAACCACAGTCTCACCATTTCTTCATCCACGGCCCTCGCGCCGCGCACGCTCGCGGCCACGAACTCGACGCCCTCGCCGTTCTTGCCTCCCTTCTCCTCGCTGCTCTTCGCCGCCAAATCCACTCCCGCCGCCGTGTCTTGGAAGAAACCGAGAAGCTTTAGACCCGGAACCTCATCGCGTTCCTGCTCGGCCGCTCTCTCGAGCATCGTCACCCACTCCCGCATGCTGACCGTCCCGAAGGCGAGCGTGGATGGGTTGGAAGAGGAAGAGGGTGAGGAAGTCGCAGCGGCGAGGGTGGACAGGAAAGCCGACCAAGAGATCGGGGATGGGTTGACAAGGTTGTGGACGGTGTAGGTGGAAGGATCGGTGGTGGTGGCGGTGGCGGCGGCGGTGGCGAAGAGGGAGGAGGCGATGCTGGATGCGCAAACGTCCACGGGGAGCCAGTTTACTGTTGTCGACGGCAACGAGGGCAGGGCGCGCAGGTGTTTGAGTCCGGTGGAGATCATGATGGGCCACCTGTTTGGTTGTCAACGTTGGTCGAAACATGCATGGTTTCTGCCAATGGATTTCGAGGGAGAAATGGGAGGGCGGGTTTGGAGGAAGCTTACATTTCGGTGCTGTTCCAGACGCCGAGCGACGAGTGGCCGCAGAGCTGGCCGACGCGGAAGAGCTTGACGGGCACGCAGAGGGCGGTCGCGTAGTGGTAGGTCATCTTCTCCACTGTGGCCGGGGTGAGTTCTGGCTCGGGGAATCATGACCGTGAAACTACTGACCTATGAATTTACTCTGTGCGTAGCCCGTGTTGAGCGCCATCATTGGGTCATTGGAGACTGGGGCTTCTGGTATCAGCTGGCTGTTTGCCGCTTGCCCCATGCAGGCGGCGACACTGCTCATGAAAGAGAAGAATTTGAGAGTGCCAGCGTAGCAGAACGAAAGCAGGTTCATAGTCCCTGGGTAAGGGTCAGTCCCAACGCGAGGTGGATGATATACGGCATCTGAACCTACCGTTCAAGCAATCCGCTTCGAACATCTCAACGCGTTGGTTGAAGTCCATCTTCCAGGCATTATGGATGACAACCGTGACCTCATTGAGAAGTTGGTCGTATTCCGTGGGTGCCAGACCGAGCTTCTCATCCTTCATGTCGTAAGGCACCGCGCAAATCTTACTGTTCGCGTATATTTCTTTTGCGTAGCCTCTTTTTCGGAGCGATTCCTGGAGTTTTAGCAGGGGATCCTGCCCACGAATGGCACAGTACACCTTCTGGACTGCTGGCGTCTGAACGAACACTTCCAGCAAAGCATTCCCCAAAGCTCCGCTTGCTCCGGTGAGGTAAATGACCTCGCCTCCTGTGCCTTCCCGGTCCCGGGGTCGAGTTCGAGTGGTCGCCCACCCGTCAATGACGCTTTTGTACTCGTCGGTCTTCTTCACGATCCACGAAAGCCTCTCCTTTTCCGCATCGACAGCCTTCGAGTCCAACCTCGTCTCCGTCAGATAGCCATGAAGCTTCTCCAACGACGGATGTTCGAAAATGAACATGAGCGGGAACGCGCCAAAGCGCTTCACAAGCCTCGACCGGAGCTTGATGGCACCCTGAGAATCGAGCCCCAAATCGTAGAAGCTTGTCGCTGGCTCGACATGCTCCACCTTCCGCTGGCAGACCTGCGCCACGCAAGCTCTGATGAAGTCAACATCGGACAGAGCGGCGCCGTCGGCGCTGCCATCTTCATCGCCAACGCTCGCCCCCTGTAGATGCCTCTCATACATGTCGTCCACGCGATCGCCAAAGAGCTTCCACGCCTCCTTCCGCCGCACGTTCCCCTTGGGCGTGACGGGCAAGCTCTCGCCCGGGCCCAGAACCAGCAGCAAGGCGCGGTCGATGCGCGAGTGGCGCGCGGCCGACTCGTTGCACCTGCGCACCGCGTCCCACACCGTCTTCTCCAACTCATCATCACCATCACCACCACCACCACCACGCTCCCTCGCTCCAGCCGCAACCTCCACAACGGCCGCAACGCAAGGCCTGCCACTCCCAAAAACAGCAGCCTTGGCGACGACACGGCCGCCGCCGCTCTCCTCCAGCGCCGTCTGCAGCGCCGCCGCGTGCGTCTTCTCGCCGTTGTCGTGCACGAGCACGTCGTCGGCGCGGCCGAGCAGCTCGTAGCAGCCGCTGCCCCTGCCGCCGACCTCGACGAACAAGTCGCCCGTGCGGTATGCGTCGGGCGCGTCGGGCGCCAGCCACAGCTCGGCCGCCAGCTCGAACCCCTTGTACACGACGCACTCGAACAGGCGGGGGGCGCCTCCGTCGCCGTCGCCGTCACCGTTCTCCTTCTCCTCCTTCTCCCCCACCGCCTCCATCCTCACAAACGGCGACTCCGGATACAGATTCCGCACGCGATAACACCACGGATTGTCGCGCGTGTGCGGCACCGTCCTGAACGGCGGCCCGATCTCCGTCGAGCCGTACGTCGTCTTGACGTTGGCGCCCAACTCATTCAGCGCGGCGAGCAGGGACGGCGCCAGCGGCGCGCCTCCCGGCTGCAGGACCTTGAGGGCGGTGAGGGGCGCAAAGTCGGCGGTGGTGGCGGCGATGCGGGCGTGCAGGTCGGCGATGACGCTGGGCGCGCAGTGCAGGCAGTCGGCGGGGAGGCCGAGGGCGGCGAGGGCGGCGAAGGCGGCGAGGATGGACGAGGGAGAAGGGGGCCAGGCGGTGGGCGGGAGGGTGGTGGGGAGCCCCGTGGGCAGGCCGCTGAGCGCGACGGACACGCCGGCGATGTGGAAGAGCGGGAAGCAGAGGTACCAGTTTTCGATGACGAAGTCGGGGAATAGACGGTACATGCGCGCGATGAGGCAGAGGCTCCTGTTGGTGTGGATGATGGGCTTGGGCAGCCCCGTCGAGCCGGATGAGTGGATGATCATGGCCTGGAGGTTCCATTCGTCGTCGGTGGAGAAGCCTTTGGGGGGTTCGCTGGCCAGGATTTCGAGGGCGGCTTCCAGATCTTGCAAGGTGAGCAGGGGGTGGCGTGGGCGAGGGCAATTCTCAGCGGAGAGGGTGGCTGCGTTGGTTTGGTCGGCGATGATGCCAACGGCGTCGCATGCTTGGAGCAGGTGCTCTCGCGCGGCTGGGGCGTTCTTGTTGCTCAGCAACAGCACTCGGATGTGTAGTTTGACGAGTGCTATCTGCGTTACCAGATAGTCGATGGTGTTGCCGGTGCCCAGCAGAGCTACAGTGGGCTGCCGTGAGTGCTCATTTGCCGCGTTGATATCCGTCTGGAACGTGGCTGCATATTGTGTGGCTGCGGCGGTAACCAGCCTGTCGAACGTCTCCCAATCGATGATGGCAAATGATTCCCCCTGTGGATGCAGAAACGCTGGTTGCGAAGGCTGTGTGGCTGCGTTGTGTTTGACCAGTGCGGCCAAACTCGTGAGCTCCGGATTGGCGAACCTGGTTCCCACGTAAGCAGGACAATCCCTCCAAGGACGCTTAGAATGCCAACTGAGTACCTCTTGCTGTGCGGGTGGCCGTGCAAGTTCCACAATTTCTTCAGTCTTTCGTCGGCATCTTCTGGAGGGAAAACGCTGGGATCTGTGATTGGAGGCACGGGCTCTGGCCCAAGGTCGGCCAATGCAACGGGCGCCATGTTGACTGAAAGATAGTAGATGGGAGAAGTTGGACCCAGCAGGACAGTGCGGTCGAGTGTCAAGCACGCCTCTATTTACAAAAGTCGAAATTGCGTCAGGGCGCGCCCCGATTGCTCAACACCGTGCAGACAAAGTAGCACCTGCGCTTTCCAGGACGGCATTTTGGCCGATCGAAGCACTGGACAATGACCCCGCATCCTGTGCGGCTTTCTCGCGGTGGCTGATACGCAGGTGATAAGTGTCTCTCGGCTTATCGCCCAGCTACCCGTGCTGGTGGCGGAGCGATAGGGCAACCCTGCCATGTTCTCGACACCCCAGCGCCGGGACATCCACGTCCGAGACCGCCCGACACGGCACTCCCAATATCCATGTGCTCACCAAACAGCCCTGCGATAGTGTCGATAAGGCCTGGGACCTGCAATCAGTGCTCAAAAAGTCGCCTGTTGCCCTGCTGATCTGGAACTGCTCTGTTCGCACTGGCCCTACTCCTTCAATTCTCAAAGCACCCTGTCGGGCAAAGTCCAAACAGTGCCAATGGGTCTCCGCAAGCGCTTCGAGCTGTTCTCGGATAACCCTGAGCTGGGAACGGCGGGAGAAGGTCCAGTGTCGAACAAGGACCTCGACCCCGTACCCCTGGGTTCGCCGCAGCGGACATGGACATGGCCTAGTCTACTGGGATTCTGGGTCGCCGAGGCCTTTTCGATTTCCATGTATCAAGGTAGGACGCTTGAACGTCCCAGAACGAACTTTGACTAACGAGCATGAGCAAAATAGTCTCGTCCACGTCCGTTTCCAAAGGGTTGAACCCGGGCCTCGCCATCCTCGCCGTCCTCATCGGCCACCTCATAGTGTGCATCCCGGCCATGCTCGACGGCTATGTGGGCAGCGTCTTCGGTATCAACTTTCCCGTCTTTACACGCGCCAGCTGGGGCATGCGGGGCTCGTACTTCGCCGTCTTTGTGCGCGGCGTCGTCGCTTGCATTTGGTTCGGGACGCAGTCCTTTCAGGGCGGCCAGTGCCTTCAGATCATGATATCAGCAATCTGGCCGAGCTTCAACAACTTCCCCAACCGCTTGCCCGAAAGCGCCCACGTCACCAGTGCGGAGCTTCTGTGCTTTTTCCTGTTCATCATCCTTCAGCTGCCGCTACTGTGGCTGCATGTGTCAAGTCTTCGGTACATGTTTATGGCGAAAACGATTGTGATGCCGGTATTTGGGTTGACCTTGTTCATCTGGGCTCTTGTGGCTGGTGAGTGCCATCCATTGGCAGATTTCCATATCACCTTCATCATGCGTTGGGCGTAATAGCCGTGTCTACAGTCGCACTTCCGCAGCCAGACGCATGCTTCAGTTGCTGACGCTGACTCGGTTCAAGCTCACGGCTTCGGCCCTACGTTTTCGAAGCCCACGCAAATCAAAGACGGCACGCCGGTCGCCGTCGTTTTCTTCCAGTGCGTGACAACCGCCATCGGTCCCAAGGCGACGCTGGCACTCAACATGCCTGACTTTACACGATACGCCAAGTACCCGCGCCAGGTCTTCTGGACACAGGCTGTCGGCTTGATCGTTCTCGTCACCATGTGCGGCGTCCTCGGCGCAACCGTGTCATCCGCCGCCGAAGTCATCTACGGAGAGGTGACCTGGAATCCGTTGGAAGTGGCCGTGCTGTGGAACAACCGCGCGGCTCAGTTCTTCGCCGGACTCTGCTGGGCCTTCGCCGTCGTTGGAACCAATATCTCGGCAAACAGCGTCTCCTTCTCGAACGACCTGGCGCTATGGTTCCCTAAATATGTCAACAACCGCCGCGGTGCGTACGTCTGCGCGATCCTTGGCATTTGCGCCGTCCCGTGGAATATTCAGTACAAGTATGTGTACACCTCCTCCCAGAGAAGACGCTCTGAGCATTCGTTACTGACAGCATCGTGCTTAGTGCGAAGTCTTTCTCTTCGTTCCTAGGCGGCTACTCGCTGTTCCTGGGCGCCATTGCTGGCATCATTTGCGTGGATTTCTGGATCTGCCGTTCGCGCCGCCTCTCAATCTCATCGCTCTACAGCACTCGCGGCACCCATTGGTATACTGGCGGGGTAAATGTTCGCGCAGTGGTAGCATTCATCTGCGGCATTGCACCGAACTTGCCTGGGTTAGCAGCTGCGTGCGGCCAGAGCAGAGTCCCGGTGGGCGCAACGTACCTCTACAGCTTAAGCTGGTTGGTGAGCACTGTTGTTGCAGGCTTCGTCTACTGGCTGGGCTGGAAGATTAAGCCATTCCCGATTGATGAAACAAGGGAACTGTACATCGATGGCAGCGAGGCGGGAACATACACGCCGGAAGAGACGAACTCGGTGATTGGAAAGACACAGGACGCGAAGGTGACCACGGACCCTGGAGTTTAGCTGATTGCAGGCAGGCAGATACGATGTAATGAAATTATTAGATTAATTGTGAGAATCGTAGAAGACTGAGCGGTTGCGTTACAGCCCAAAGTCGTCCCGGTTATACGGCAGTCTCCACCGTCAATCTCGCTTCTTGTCCAGCATGCTAGCGGAGTTTAGTCCGGAAAACCTGGGTAGGCCGGCCGGCGTGTTGGTTTACGGAAGAGATCCGAGTCACACGTGGGTATGCACGGGCCAAGGTGATGAAGAAGGCCCGAAGCACAGCCGGAGGATGCGACTTGTTTCCCCATCGCTTTGAAACACTGCCGACGAGTGTCAAGTTCGGCATGGTCCGAGTGCATCAGGCACCGTTTCTGCGACCCACAGGAGGGGGAAATGTGCAGGATACGGTGCAAGATCGACAGCCAGTGAGACGCACAGGCGCCACATGAGGCACAGCAACAAAGGGTGACCCAGCAATGTTGTACATTGCACAGACCCGCGTCATTATTCGATACTGTCATTGCTTCGTGAAAAGGCTGACGATGCGGCCGGAGACAGTTCCACAAGCCGATCCAATCCCGCAACGTACATGGCGTCTAGCCGCAGCAGGCTCAGGTTTAACAGATTGCAGCTTCTCGACTTGATCCTGAGGAGGTTACGCCATCTGTTGAGCAAAGTAAGCGACTCCTGGGCGTCAGTCTCTGTCAAAGATGAGGCGAAGAGCAACACCATGAAATTGCTGGCAATTGCAAAATTCACACGTGAGTCTGTTCCTGAATTAGCTGACAGCTGTGGTTCGAGAAGGTCAGGCACGAGACCTACAGGAATGCCAAAATGCCTCGAGATGGTGTGTTTCCAGTCCCGAGAGGAAATCGTACATCTCACGCGCCACGCCGATGGCGCCGATCCGCAATGCAATTCTTGCTCCCGTAGATGCCTCCGAGATCTTAGGCCTCAAAAGGGCACGGAAAATGCTAACCTTGGCTGTAATATACGCAAGGCGGAGACTTCCGTTGCCATCTAGGTCCTGCGATGCAGATGTTCGGGCAGCGACGAGCGGATGTGCTTGGGACCAATCCGCAAGGGCTATCCTGAGCGGCTTTGCTGCGTCGAATGTTGCTTCCAATGAGCCGGAAAGATAGCGCGTAGCTTTGAGAGAACTACTCGAGAGTCAAAATCCCATGTGCAAACCCATGTTCGAGTGACCTTACAACAAGTTCGACTGGATCTGGGCAACGATCTGCGTCAGAGCTACCAAATGCAGAAAGTGATTACAGAGAGCGAACTGGGTTGAGCCTGCATCGTCAAAGTCGTCCTGACTCAGGGGCTCGACATCCCAGTCATCCATCTGGATGTGCGAGCTCCGTCCGAAATTCAGGCTCAACCACTTGTCCTGAACGTATACGGCCCATGCAAGGCGTCGCCTGAGCCTTCTCTCCCAGTGAGGAATAGACCAGCCTGAAGGATCAATGTTGAGTCCCAGCGTTTGGGCGAGAGCGAATATCTCGGCCATCATGGTCCACTTAAAAGGGGTGTCGGCCACGTGTCGATTTGTAGGTCGACGCTGCACCAGGAGTAAGAGGGTCTGGACTACGGACAAAGAAGGGGTGTGATATTGAGGAAGTGCAGATTGCCATGCCAGCTGGAAGAGATCGTCCGGAGAGGGAGGCTGGTAGACTTGCACACAGAGTCTGTCATCAAAGACACAAAACGGCAGTGCGTGACCGTATATCGCGGCCAATAAGCATGTGGGTATGGCGCCAGGATCGCAATCCGCTGTCCGAACGATGCGCTCGTGGGATAGGACAGGAAAGTACGGCTGAACATAGCGAAAGAACCTGCGGAATGAGCCGTGGTGTCCTAACCGGTCTGCTGCACACGGCGGGGATGACGGATGGCCGGCAGAAGAAGATCAAAGGGGGTCGTTCCATCCTACTCACAATCGAACAAGCCTCTTTCCCACGTCGTTCTCGACCATGGCTGTGATCTCATCTCGGATGGCAGACACGCTCTTGCCAAAGTCGGCTGGCTGGGCTTTGCTGGCCAAGTAGTTGTCTTGCACCATGAACTGGACGGGCACACCGTCGCTCAGGCCGACGTTCCGGATGCTCAGCTGCTGGAAGGGGCATTGGTCGCTGTCGTCAAAACGGTAGAGGCGCAGGAGATAAGGGTCCGACTCGCCGCTCAGACCAACGATCTGCGCATTGTGGCCGGTCGCAGCATCCAAGGACGAGGGTTCGTGAGGAGGATCATGGGCGGGATCAGAGGCGAGGAGAAGGGCTGGCTCCGGGGGAGTTGAGTGCTGGGTGACTGCTGAGGCACGGGCGTCGGCAGGCAGCAGTCGCGAGGGAGCGGGGGAGGCGGCAACAGGCGACGTCGGCGAGTCGGTGTGGACGCCGTGGTCAGAGCTGCACCTCCTGCGCTTGGCGGGATTCTCAACGAAAGTGCATTGCTTGCCATGGCGGGCGCATAGCTCGCAGGGCGGGGCGGCGGCGAGCAGGCAGGCAGCGCGCTTGTAGCGGCAGAAGTCACAGGGGCGCCTGCTCCGGCTCTTGTAGGGGCGAGCGCGGTCGTCGGGCTGCTGGTCGGCCATGGAGGGTCAGCATGGTGCGAGGCGGATGGGTTGGGTCAGTGGTAGGCGGTGGTAGGCGGTGGTAGGCGGTGGTGCAATTGTCGCGGCCATAGGTATCACAGCCCACCGGTGATAAGGGCCACACAGACACACAGACCCCGGACCCGGCCATGACTCGCATGCGTCGCACAGCCAACTGGTGGCCACCGACCGTGGGGAGCATCCGGCGCCGCACAAGGATGCTCCCGTACACACACCGGGCTGCTTGCCGCCGCTGCTGCTGCGCGCGCCGCCGCGTGAGTCGCAGCAGGCGCGCAGTCGGCCCGGCACAGGGTCCACGGCGGTTGCGGGCTTGCGGCGAACCCACAGCGACGGGCGAAGAGGCGCAGGGTTCGGGACGGGCGCGCTTCCGGGCCCGGGTCGCGACCTCGCTCGAGTGCTGCTAGCGGTAGGCGACGATGCGTCTTAACGCTTGTTAGCAGCTTTCGGCGGCGGGCCGCGGCGCGCTGGCCGCTACGGTGACGTTGTCCGGGCTCGGCAATTCGACCCGCGGAGCACGGGGGGGCACGGTGGCCACGGATGCGAGAAATCTGCCGCTCGATCGGAAGCCCGCTTTGGGACGCTGTCGTTGTCGGCCGGGGTGCGCTCCCTGGCCCACTACTGGCAACGGCCTGACACTCTGGACCACTTGCCCGGTGCCGTCTGGGCGCCCTCTCTCCCAGCCCGCCGACCTTTGCGCGAGCGCCTGCTCCTCTGCGCTACCCCGAATCCTCCCTCAGCCCCTCCGCCGCCTCTCCGCAACCCTCTGGATGCGCGTGCAGCTCAGAGCGCCATGTTGCCAGTCTATCCGGAGGCGGCCAGAGAACGGGACCTGCACAGGTGGGTGGCGTCTGATCAACACCTGGGCCGGCCGATCACGCTGATAACCCCCATACAGGTACTACCAGCCCTGGCTGGACGCCCAGAGCCTCGTCAATGTCAACAGCCAAGGCGCCAGCCTCGCGCTGACCTACAAGGGCTTCCGCGCCCAGCCCTCGCGCGACAAGGCTCTCACGGCCTTTGCCCAGCTGGCCGCCCTGCGCCTGGGTGTCCGCCGCGCCATGGTCTCGCTCGTCGACGCTCACCAGCAGTACATCCTCTCCGAAGCCACCAAGACACTCTCGCTGATCGACGACCTCCGCCATGGCCCCGGCGACGAAATATGGCTCGGCCAGACCGTCATTGCGCGGAACGACGGTGTTGAAGAGAACCTGTTCGGCTCCAGGTACACTGCGACGGACGACGACGGCAGCACCTACACGGGGGAGGGTCTGGTCATTTCCGACCTGCGTCTCGACGACCGCTTCAAGGACCGCGAGTACGTCAAGAGCGAGCCGGCCGTCCGTTTCTACGCCGGTGTCCCCATCAGAACCAAGGCTGGCCACCGAATCGGCGCCTACTCCGTGTCCGACGAGAAACCCCGCCATGGCTTGACCGTTGACGAGTTCAAGTTTATGCAGGACGTGGCGGCTACCGTAATGGAACATCTGGAAATGGCAAAGGACAGGGATGACCGCAACAAGGGAGAGAGAATGGTGCGAGGCCTGGCCGATTTCATCGAGGGTGTGACGGTCGAACCGGAGCAGCCAGTGTCAGCACACCTCAGCCCGACCATTGCGCCCAAACCGTCCGAGGACGTGTTTGGAGCTACCTCCGTCATGCGCACCCCCTCATTTCGCTCCCATTCGGCCACGCTGAAGAGGCAGACTGAGAATTCGCGTATCGAGGACAGGGAATTCCCCAGGCCCACTCGCGGCCCATCCTTTTCCTCGTCAACTCTGCCTGTGAGCATTGCAAAACCCGAGAGGACTGAGCACGAAGACGACGTTGGCCAGGTTTTCCACCGAGCAGCGAACATCATTCGCTCCTCGACGGGCGCCGACGGCGTCGTCTTCTTTGGCACTGTCTCAAGCGACATTAAGACCTCACCAAACGACCCCACTGGAGGCATTGCCGATCCAAGTGATGATTCACAGACTTCCGACAGCGGACCGCCTTCGAGTTCGGGTGACCAGAGGCTGCCTCGAAGGTCTAGGAAGTCTCCCGGGTCTGTTTCAAGCATATCCAAGGAGGCTGCAGCCGCCATGGAAGGTGAGCATAATGCTCGCTTGGACAAAATATGCGAGGTGGTGGGACTGGCCACAGATCCCTACACCATGCGGGAAGAACCGCTCAGTGAAAAAAACTTCAATTTCACGGAGCGCAGTATGGAACGTTACATCAAGAGATTTCCCCATGGCAAATTCTTCAGCTTCACGGACCAAGGAGCGGGTATCTCATCAGATGAGAAATCTGACCCTGAGCACGTGAAAGCAGGCCGTGCTGCAATTTCGACTACGGATCATCCTAAAAAGCCAAAGAAGAAGGAGAAGCTGATCCCTACCGAGCTTCTAAAGGTCTTGCCCGGTATCAGAAGCTTGATCTTCCTGCCCATGTGGGATCCGACGGTCGAACGATGGGTTGCTGGTGCTTTCATCTGGACATCAACCGCTGGCCGTCTGATGAGTCCAGACAACGAACTACCGTATCTCAAGGCATTCAGCAACAGCATCATGAGCGAGGTTGCAAGAGTCAATGCGCAGAAGGCGGATAGAGCAAAGACCACTTTCATCGCATCCATCAGCCATGAGCTTCGTTCACCTCTTCACGGTATTCTAGGAAGCGTGGAGTTCCTGCACGAAACCGCGGGCACGTCATATCAGGCATCGCTTTTTACCTCTATTGAAATCTGCGGCAAAACTCTGTTGGACACCATCGACCATGTCCTCGACTACGCCAAGATCAACAAGCTTGGGAGAAGTCACAAGCGAAAGAAGCACGAAACACGTCAAAAACAAATTCCAAATGGAAATGACAACTCAGTCATGGGTGTTACTGCCGAATTCGACCTTAGTGCACTTGTCGAGGAAGTGGTTGAGGCTGTTTGTGCAGGCGATGCGTTCAAGAAGGCCCATGCTGGAGCATTCCATGACTCTGGCCCAGCAATCAAAGCGTTTCGCTCGACGTCCGACGCATTTGTCAAAGATTCCGTCGACGTTCCGCCGACCACCGAGGATCGAGAAGGTCGAGTCACCATACTTCTCAATGTTCACCCAATGGGGGGCTGGAACGTCAAAACGCAACCCGGAGCCTTGCGACGAATCGTCATGAACCTGTTGGGCAACGCCCTCAAATACACAACATCAGGCCACGTCATCGTCAATTTGCACGCATCAAGAAGCTCCGACCCTACCAGGTTAGAGGCACATCTCCGCATCGTTGACACTGGAATCGGAATGTCCGTCGAGTATCAAAGGACTCGCTTGTTCTCACCATTTTCCCAGGAGGACCCATTCGCTGTCGGGACGGGATTAGGCCTCAGCATTGTCCGCCAGATCATAGACTCGCTTGGTGGAACGATAGATGTGAAGAGCACCAAGGATGTCGGCACCGAAGTGAACGTCTTCCTGTCTTTGCCCCTGTCAGCGCAACAGGCAAAGGATCCCGAGAGTACTATCATGCCTGCCGCCGTCTCGACAAGGGGCATGACGGTTTGCCTGCTTATACCCGAGGCCTCCAAGACCGAAACCTTCAGCGGAGAAGACTACCGCCTTATCTCCTCATTCCGGGACACCTGCTATAACTGGTTCGAGATGGATGTCAACGAATCTACCACGCTGCAAGGCATTGATGCCGACATCTTTTTCGTCACCGAGCCTTCTCTGGTGGACAAATTATTCGAGTTCCATGCCAGTAAGAGCGGCACCGCACCTCTCGTGATAGTGTGCAGGAATCCGAGCGAGGAGATTGCACTCAAGTCTAGAGAGGAACACCGGCTGCAAGCCCTTGGGCGGCATGTCAATGTTGTTTCACAACCGTAAGTCTTTGGCCCCGTTTCAAGTTGTTATGACAGACTTGCAACTAAAACTTAGCCAGATGTGGTCCGCGCAAGCTAGCAAGGATAATTTCGAGTTGTCTGAAGCACCTTGAGGAATCGAAAAGCAAACCGGCATGCAACCGAGCAATCTCAGCGCCAGCAGTTCTCCGTGACCAGGAGAACGGGTACCATCCTGGCCAGGCACCTCCCCTACCTCATCGGAACGTGGTCTCACGCAGTATGAGTGGGAGTGAGGAAAACTCTGGCCTTGAGGTTCCGGAGAGATCGCTTCTTCGGGATGCTATCACCGCGTCTTCTGCCAATCATGCCACGGCCATCGCGCCGACCCCGTCTGAGAGCGCGCTTAATCGCGACCCCAGCTCTATGGATAACCCGCACCTCCGGATCCTTGTCGTCGACGACAACCCGATCAACTTGCAGCTCTTGGTCATGTTCATGAAGAAACACAAGTTCGCTTATACCGAAGCTACGAACGGGCTCGAGGCTTTTGAGCGTTACAAGGATGCCACAATGGCGGTGAAACCCACATCGCAGCACACTTCGAGCCCGGAGGGTTTCAAGAGCTTCGACTTCGTCCTGATGGATATCTCGATGCCTGTCATGGATGGCCTTGCAAGCACCCGAGAGATTCGGAGATACGAACACGAAAAGGGCGTTATGCCAGCCAAGATTGTGGCATTGACTGGCTTGGCGTCTGCCCAAGCCCAGGAAGAGGCAATGGGCAGTGGAATCAACGATTACCTCGCGAAGCCGGTTAAATTTGCGGAGCTCAAAAAATTGGTCGAGAAAAAGAGAGCCAAGATTCTTAGCGGCGAAAGATAAAAGGTCGCATGTACTGTTGACTCCGGTAAAGTTTGGCGTTATGGACACATCAATTGGGCTTTTCAAAGTATCTCCTATTATGGAGATTGCGTTCGAATATGGCATGGACAACATTGTTACAGTTTCACTGTTGTTGGGTTTAAAAGTGGATTGGTCACCTTTTCTTTTTTTGGTTTTGGTGTTCATATCATTTCTGCATATCTTGATAGGGAGCGCATTAGATGTCTCATTCGCACAGAGAAAGACGGCGGAGACATCAGCGGCTGATTCCTGCTCTACATGCGTCTCGGGCGCTGCAGAGTGTCTCCTTATGTCTTGTCTTATCTTTACATTTTTCGTGCTTTCATTTCACTTGCATGGTTCCCTTACCATATTTACTTATGTGTAACTGCGTGGCGATGCGTTCCCATGACACTAGCGGCCTCCACACATTGGCTGTTCCTTTTCTTGACCATTTCCCTTGGGAGGAGCTGAGCCAATCTGTCTCTGTACCTATCTTCATCGGACCGTTTTTCTGTGGTTCGGATGCCTGAGGTGGAGCTCACCTGGTATCTTTCATGAGCCTGCCAAGATCTCTGTCATTTGTTGCGCATTCAAATTTTCCTTTTTTTTATATGGTGGTTGTAGTCGGGCGGGATGTTTCCGGATTCTGTTTGTCCTTACGTTCCCCGATCGACGATGGAAGTTCAAAATGCAGTGACGAAATCAATGATGTTAGTTACGAAGACGGTAATAGGGAGATGATAGCAGAATGCACATGACGTAGACGAGAGAGTGGGCGCGTCTAGATCATCCAAAACACCATACACACTTCAAATACCGCCCTCCGGCTTTGATTGGTGCAAAATGGTGCATTACTCCTCGGCACCACTTCCGTCCTAATGAGACCCTGGCGATCCCTTAGTCTTCTCCGCTCTTGACCGAAGCTTATTTTCGGAAATGGTTCCGCAATGATGGCGTGATTGTGCACCGAAACAGGCATATTGACTGATGACCTTTGGGTTGTTCCTCTGGACCTCGGGATAATGTCTCATGGGAGCCGTGTCTCTGGAGGTTGCGCGACGGTATGGGTATCCCGCGAGGCTGTGCTCTCGAAACAAAGTCATACATATGGCGTCAGCCCCTGGCTGATATTTGGAATGCTCTTCCATATGCACTGCATGCGGACGGTCGAAAACATTTCTAAACGCGAAAACAAATAGAGTAGAAGTGAAGGAGAAGCGGGTATCGAGAAGACGTCCTCTCGCAATCACTGACGGGGTGACAAAACATGCACAGATTAGTCGGTCTGCAAGCTTCACAGCGGGTTGCAAAACAATTGAGCCCATGGATATTCTACCTATGTCCTACCTGCATATGTCGTTAAGTCCGATGTTTGGATGCACATGTACAGTCTTGAAACTGACATGTACGTTTGGAGATTGCTTTCACTGTCGACTTCAGAAGGCCCAAAGCTTCTGTAACCTATTGCGGTGTCAACGCCCATTCAGTGTAACTGTGTTGTGATGGGTATTTCTTCCAAGTTCTAGATCCCCGCACGCATTTTAGGTATGAGACCCAAAAAGAGGGAAAGCACATATTTGGAATGTTCATTTCAATCTCTCACTTTGCATTGCCTCATGCTCAACTCTGTCATGACTCTCGTACGGACCAAGGCCTCAAAGAGCCATCTCGCCACGTCGTTTAATATTCTCAGACGATTTTTCTTCTGTGTCATAAGTCATCAGTTACTGGGCATTCTCTAACTACCGAGAAGTACATACAATCTAAACCTTCTCTCAGCAAAACAACTCACACTCATACGCACGAAGATCCATCTCTCAGTGAATTCTTCCCCACCCCCCTACCGGCCCCTAATCCAACGCCGGCGCCGTCCTACCCCCCTCCATAGCCACCCTGACCTTCCCACCCGGCCTGAACTCGTTGACCCAGGCGTCCCGCGGCTTACTCAAGGTGCTCCTTCCGCGCTTCAAAAACGCGCCGAAGCCCTTGTCGCCGACGACGCCGCCGCCGTCGCGATCCCAGACGACCTTGCCGCGCAGGATGGTGTAGCGGGGCCAGTTGGAGAAGCGCATGCCCTCGAACGGCGTGTAGTCGATGTCGTGGTGCAGCATCGCGTTCGTCAGGGCGAACGGCTCACACGACACCGACGACGACGACGACGACGACGACGAGGGGTCCGCGGAAGCGGCTGTGCCCGCACCGCCCATGGCGGACCCGCTGGGGATCTGCTCCGGGGTGGGGTACCACACGACGAGGTCGGCGTCGAAGCCGGGGGCGATGGCGCCCTTGCGGTCGCCGAGGCCGTACAGCTTGGCCGGGTTGGCGGCCGTCAGCTCGACGAACTTCTGCGGCGAGACGCGGCCCGTCAGCACGCCGCCCTCGAAGAGGGTGGGCAGGCGCGTCTCGAGCCCCGGCAGGCCGTTGGGCACCTTGGCGTAGTGCATGGAGCCGTCCGTGGGCGAGAGGCCGAGCTTCTTGCCGCACGGGTGGTCGTACTTGGAGGGGGCGTGGTCGGACGAGAAGGTGGTGAAGGTGCCGTTGACCAGGCCGGCCCACATGGCGTCCAGGTCCATGCGGTCGGCGCGCAGGGGCGGGCTGCAGATGTGCTTGGCGCCCTCGAAGGGGTCGGACTCGTCGTGCGACTTGAGCGCGTCCGACGTGAGATAGAGGTAGTGCGGGCACGTCTCGGCGTGGATGGGGAGCAGGCGGGTCTGGGCCTGGCGGACGTGGGCGGCGGCGGTGCGGCTGGACATGTGCACGATCAGGATGGGGATGTCGATGAGCTCGGACAAGGCGATGATGCGGTAGGTGGCCTCGTCCTCGGCGATGGAGGGCCGGCTGATGGCGTGGTAGTAGGGGGCGGTGAGGTGCTGCTCGGCCAGGCGGTCGGTGATCCAGGAGATCATGTCGCTGTTCTCGGCGTGCACCATGGTGGTCATGCCCAGCGCCCGCGTGCTCATCATGATGTCGAGGATCTCGCGGTCTCGGAGCTTCAGGGGCTCGTAGGTCATGTAGATTTTGACGGAACTGATGCCGTCTGCGACCAAGACGGGCAACTCGTCGTCCACGATCTTCTTGGTCGGATTGGTGAGAATGAGGTGGAAGCCATAGTCGCAGTAGGACTGATGGCGTGCCCTGTTGTGGTACTCGTCCACGACAGGATAAAGGGACTCGTCCTTGCGATTTTGGGAGGCAAAGGCCAGGACGGTCGTGGTGCCGCCGGCAATGGCTGAACGGGATCCAGTCTCGAAGTTGTCGCCGGTGGGCGAGTTGTCCTGATGAAGATGCACGTGCGAGTCGACGCCTCCAGGGGTCACGAAGGCGCCCTGAGCATCGATGATCTCGGTGGCGGAGAACAGAGAGGTCAGGTTCTGGCCAAGCAGCAGGATCTTGCCATCGCGGACGGCAATGTCCTGCTTGGGGAGCACGTCTGAAGCAGTGACCTGACGGACGGGTCAGGCTCAATTCGAGACGACAGTCGGGCTCACAGTACGCACCACGGTGGCATTTTGCACGATGAGGTCGACGTCGACCTTTGCAATCATTTTCAGCTGGTGGGCGAAGGCTCGGGCTGGTTGTGGCGGGAGCGGCAGGGCAGCGGGCTCATGTTAGTATAGGCAGCGACAGGGCCGGGGAACGTGTCTGATGCAGGGCGGGCCATGGTGTTGGTCGTGATGGCGATGAGTGGTGGAGAGGGCTGGGGCGATAAGGAAAGAATAGATAGGCCATGCTATCGCTCGGCCACAACGACGCACGCCCGAACACCACCCCGGCTTGCTCACCCGCATCGCTCCCTCGCGTCCTATCGGCTATCACGAACCGTGCCTCTGGGTCCAATCTGAAACCGCCCGGGACCATGCGCCTGCGATCGACGCCGCCCGCCGCGGGGTTGCCGCATGCTCGCGATAGCGCCACGACCCTCGCGATGCCGTGCCTATCGTGAGCTCCCCGCCACCAGTCGTTGAGAGAATTGGGCTATATGTCGCGAAGAGCCCGGCCACCGGCTGTCGATTCCACGCGCAACTGATCACATCGCCAGCGCCGCCCAACACCGCCGCCATGCCCCGCGTCATCCGCCTCGCCGCGGCCCAGATGGGCGCAACCCATTACAACGACCCGCGCTCCAAGACGCTGGACCGCATGCTCGCCCTGCTGGACTCGGCAGCGACCAAAGGCGTCCAGTCGGTGCTCTTCCCGGAGACGGCCTTCACCACCTTCTTCCCGCGCCACCTGATCAACGACCCGGCCGAGCTGGACTCCTTCTTCGAGCACGGCGACGTCACCACCCAGCCGCAGACACGCCCGCTGTTCGACCGCGCCCGCGACCTGCGTGTCGACATCGCCGTGGGCTTCGCCGAAAAGACGGACGAGGGCGAGACGTTCAACGCCTGCATCTACTTCCACGCCCGCTCCGGCTCCGTGCTGTCCAAGTACCGCAAAGTCCACCTCCCCGGCGACTTCGAGCCCTTCGCCGACCCGGACGCCACCAACCAGCTGGAGAAGCGCTACTTCAAGCCGGGCGACCTGGGCTTCAACGCCTTCCGCGTGCCGGACCTGGCCGAGGGCGGCCACGGCGACCGCGGCGACCGCGGCGACCCCATCTTCGGCATGATGATCTGCAACGACCGGCGCTGGGCCGAGAGCTGGCGGGTGCTGGGCCTGCAGGGCGTCGAGGTCGTGTACTGCGGCTACAACACGGCCGGCTTCGCGCCGCACCTGTGGGGGTCGGACAAGAGCATGAGCCCGGACGACGCCCGCCGCAAGGCCCTCTTCCACCACAAGCTCGTCATGCAGGCCCACAGCTACACCAACGCCTGCTTCTCCGTCAGCGCCGCCCGCTGCGGCCTGGACGACGGCCGCTACGACCTCATCGGCGGCAGCTGCATCACCGGCCCCGAGGGCGAGCTGCTGGCCGAGGCGACGACCGCCGACCAGGACGAGCTCGTCGTGGCCGACTGCGACCTCGACCAATGCCGCCCGGGCAAGGAGCGCACCTTCGACTTTGCCCGCCACCGCCGCGTCGAGCACTACGCCCGCATCACCGACCAGACCGGCGTCATCGAGCCCCCCAAGCTGGCCCACTCCTCCTCCGACCCCCAGCAGCAGCCGCCGCCGCCATCGACAACCAACGGCGCCGCGACACCCCCAACCAACAAGAAAATCCGCATCCTCCTCATCAACCCCAACAGCACCAAATCCATGACCGACGCCTGCGTCTCCCTCTGCCAGGCCCAACTCCCGCCCGACGTCCTCCTCACAGGCTTCACCACGCCTCCCCCGGGCCCCTCCGCCGTCGAAGGCAACGTCGACAACATCCTCTCCGCCGCGGCCGCCTTCCGCGCCGCGCTGCCGCTCGCCTCCGCGCACGACGCCGTGCTCGTCGCGTGCTACTCGGACCACGCGCTGATCCGCATGCTGCGCGAGGAGCTGCCCGCGCGGCAGCCGGTCGTGGGGATCATGGAGTCCTCGCTGTACTTCGCCGCGCGCGCGCTGGGCCAGCGCTTCGGCATCGTCGCCGTCAGCGGCCGCTCGCGCGCCATGCACGAGGACGCGGTGCGGCACTACGGGCTCGGGGGGTTCTGCGCGGGCGTCGAGAGCTGCGGGCTCGGCGTGCTGGACCTGCACGAGCTGGGCCAGGACGAGGTCGTCGGCCGCATGTGCGGCGTGGCGCGGCGGCTGGTGGCGGCGGGCGCCGACGTGCTGGCGCTGGGCTGCGCGGGCATGACGCCGTTGAAGGCCGCGGTCGAGGAGGCCGTCGGCGAGGACGTGCAGGTCGTGGATGGCGTGTTGGCGGGCGTGCAGCAGTTGGCCGGCTTGGTGCGCATGGGCGGCAGGACGGCCAAGGCGGGCATGTATCGGAGTTCGGCGGCTGGGAGGAAGGCCAGGGGCCAGGATTGGTTGTGAGATGGGAGAGCGGAAACGGGTGTTGATATTGTAGCGGATGATCGATCCCCCATGCTAGAGGACATGGGAAGTTGGAAAAACCTGCATCGCATTTATTGATGAATGCTCGAGCAGCGTGTCGGGATTTTAAAAAGCGCTGAAAATTCTGAATCTCATCGTAACACATGTAAGCTCCTAATGCTATAGACGATGCTCCCGCCCCCACATTATGTATTATCGCCATAGCAGAGTATTTGGGTATATCATATCCGACTCAGGTACAACATATGGACACAGAACCATCATCATCATAAATCACTGAAGGGACGCAAAGACGACGCTGAGAAGGAGACCAGTGCATAGCCACTTGCCATAGGCACCCTTGAGCTGAGCGCTGCTGGCAGCGCCAGTAGCCGATGAAGACTCGGCCGCGCTCGCGCTCGCGCTCGCGCTCGAAGAGGCAGTCGAGCCTCCCGAGCTCGCAGCGGCGTCGGTTGTAGCCGATGCGGATGTGCCGGCCGGGCCGGTCGAGGTAGCGCCGGCGCCACCGCCCGTCGAAGACCTCGTCCCGGAGACTTCGCTCACGGATACAAAGGAGCCGGTGGCCAGGGTCGCATCACCCGACGATGCGGCAGTCCCGTTGGCAGCGGCCGTCGTCGTCGTCGTCGTGGACAGCACGGGCAGGCCGACGCTAGCGGTGTCGGTCGCGGCGGCCGAGATCAGGCTGCTCCAGAGCGAGGAGTCGTATGTAGCAGTGGCTGTGGTCGACGAGCCGGTCAGCAGGATGGGGGTGGCCGTCTCCGTCTCTGCGGCTGAGATCAGGCTGCTCCAGAACGACGGGTCGTAAGTAGTGGTGGTGGCCGCCGACGACTCGACCTCCTCTTGCGGGCTTCGTTTCTTGCGCTTGCTGCCATCTTTCTTCGTGAAGCGATCCTCCCAGTCCAGATCCCCGACGAAGCCTTCGCCGTCCCAGCACTCCAATTGCACGTCCTTGTCTTCCTCAGGCCCGCCAAAGACGCACGTGTGGAAGTCGCTCGAACGGTAATCACTGACGAGCAGGCGGTGGGGCTCAACGCTGCAGTAAGCGGCGCAGGACGAGGGGCCTTCGGAGGTGAGGTGGACGGTGGTGAAGTTGGCGACCGGGCTGTCGCAGCATTCTGCGAAGTTTGGTGCGGTGTGAGCACCATATGGGGAGGTTATGCAGGTGAATGACTTTGGGTCGAAGCTAGTGGGGGGATAAGGCAAAGGCTCGTGAACAGTTGGGTGTGTGCCACAGTCGGGCGGGGGTGGAACGGCGGGCTGGTGTGGCTGGGAGAGCTTGGCTGGGTACTGATCCATGATGGCGGCGAGTTCAGCTTCAGGACACTGTTTTTGGAGTTCGTGGAGAGTGAATCCGCGGGGTTCCCTTTGAGCTTTTATGCAAGAGCGTTGGTGGGGAGACGTTGGAGCAGCTCAGTGAGGCCGGGCCAGGCAGCTACTATAACGACTGGCTCTAGGCCGAAACAGGAAGGTCGCAAGTGACGTCACACTATGAATACGAGCACGTTACACCTGCGAATGAACAACACCAATCGTCGTGATGCCAAGATCATGCCATCCAGCACTCTCCTTGCAAATACCCTGCGGATCCCTCCTTGGCCACGTAAGCACACAGCTTGACGGAAATGTCGCAATCAGCGCGGCGAGGCTGGGCATAACCTTGGACCTGGTTCTATTAAAACACAAAAATTAAAGTAAGCCAAATCGATGACTGATACTCTACGAAACTTCACTATATGTATGTACTTGTCGATTTATTTTCCTGATATCTGCAATCGAAAAGGAAAAGAACTAGGAATCCCACACCTATTAATCGCCTCAGGCACCTAATTCTGCTTGGCGGTCGTTTATTACTCGCCTCTGACCCACACTATGCGCTGTACCACTAAACCGATAACCCAAAGGTCCAAGAATAGGAACTGAGGGAGTTGAGAAGCGATATCGAACGCCAAATGGGTCAAAGCCTCTCTATCAGTGACATCATCCATTCGGGTGGCGTTTGTCAGAATCGATACTCAATAAAGATGCACTATTCTTCATCTACATGAATGCATCATATTCGCCAGAAACGCCGAGGTATGCTCTGTATCCATACGGTAGAAAACCAAATGCAGAGAAAAAGAGAAGAATCAAAATCAGTAGGGGGGGTATAAAGCTGACGTCCATAATCCGTGCCGACCGCCCAAGCCCGAATCCGAGTCTCTCGTCACTACCAGCACCGCAGCAATACATCCTCCAATCATCACTTCCTCCCTTTCCCCTTCTTCCGCTTTCCCTTCTCCTTTTCCTCCGACGGGGCGGCCCCCACCTCAACCCTACCCTCCCTGACCTCGTCTTCATCCAACAACCCCCCCTGGGCGCTTTCCATCTCCCTCAGCTTCTCCTGCCCGGAGATGAAGAAGCTCAAATCGCGATTCTGCTCCTCCAACTCCCTCTTCTCCGCCTCGAGCGCCCTGTTCCGCCCCTCCACCTCCTCCACCCTGGCGTCGAGATGCTTGATGCGCTGCATCAGCGCGCCGCTCACGCTCTTCTCCTCCTGGAACTGCTTCGTCATCGACCGGGCGAGCTCGTCGGACCTCGCGGCCCGCGTCGTCAGGCGCTGGACGTCGCGCTCCAGCGACGCCACCGACGCCCTCGCGTCCCTGTTCTGCGCCTGCAGCTCGCGGAGCTGGTGCGAGACGGCCGAGGCCGACGCCGCGGCTTCCTCGGCCGCGGCCGACGCCTTGGCCGCCTTGTCGACGGCGCGCTCCACCTGCTCCTCAAAGTACAGGCGCTGGCTGTCGAGCTGGCTGGTCAGCAGGAACGCGTACTCCATGCCCATGTTGTCCAGCTTCTCGCGCGGCACCGTGTCGGCGCCCATGCCCGTCATGCTGTTGTTGGGGTGGTGGTGGTGGTGGTTGTGGCTGTTGGCGTGGTGCGCGGCCGGCAGGTCGACCAGCTTGCCGTCGGCCTTGTTCTGGATGAGGCGGTGCACGTAGCCGTCGCCCGCGTAGTCCCACACGTGCTGCGTCGCAATGTCCATGGCGTAGCTGTGGCTCGTCGCCTCGTAGTGCTGGAAGGCGTGCGCCGAGTCGTACCGCCCGCACCCGATGTTGCCGCAGATCAGGCATATCCAGAGGTTCGACGACGTGCCGCACACGGAGCACTCGTTCTCCGGGCCCTCGCCGTCCGAGGCGTAGCCGCGCGCGATCAGCGAGTCGTTTTGCGTGTACCGGCACACAGGGCATCCGCTTCCGCGCCATTTTTCCAGACACGCGCAGTGGAAGACGTGCTGACAAAGGATCGTCAGGAGTCCAGTAGTCTCGTCCATGCGTTCCAAGCACACAGGGCACGTGGGCAGCTCCACCAGTGATGAGGTAGGTGGCGGGAGGGGCTTTGTGCTCAATGATGCTAACGAGCCAGAATCAGCAGCAGATGAAGCACCTGCGGGCAGCGGTGCGGATGGAGTCGGTCTGGCGGAAGGGGTGAAGGGATCATTGTTCATGTTGGGGAAGCTGGAGGGATCGCTGTCCCCGCCAGAGGTCTGGAACTCGATTGATTTGACAAAGACGACGTGACAGTTTTCAGGCTGCAGACTGATTGTTAACCGAAACGGTACCAGGTCCAGACTGGGCGCAGTCGAACGTACCTCCATGCTATTGAACAACTTCCCGTTCCATTCCTTCCGCCACTGCCTGGCCTTCTGAGCCGCCCTGAACTTCATCAGAACCATGTACTTGTTGGCGCGGCCCGTTCTGATCAGCCTGAAGTGGCTGACGTCCTCCCTCGTCTGCTCCCCGACATAGCCCAGAAAGTCGGACGGCGTCATGTACGACGGTACCGCCAAGATGCACAGCGTGGTGCAGTCCTCCTCGTTGAAAGTTTGCTTCTCGCCATCACCACCCACCCCGCCGGCGTCGGAGCCGGCGCTCGAGGCTGTGTCGTCGTAGAGGCCGGGCGTCTCCTGGGCATCGCGGTACAGATGGACGACGCCCCAGCCCACCTCGGTGTTCTTCGGGTCGGCCGGGATGAATCTGCCCTTGGTGGCCAGGCCCGAGCCGGCGGCGCGCGCAGTGTTATTGCCCACGGACTTGCCGCGAGCGCCGTCCTTGTCGGCGGCCCGGGCTTCCTCCATGTCGATGCTCTGGACCGACACGCGGTCGAAGCGCCAGTCCTTGGTGGCGGTTGCGGCGGCGGCACTGGCCGCGGGCTTCTTCGCAGCCAGCAGCTGGAGGGCCTCGCTGGCGGGCGGGGCGTTGCTGCTGGTGCTGTCGAGGTGGCTGTTCCTGCGCTCGCTGTACGACGGGCGCTGGGCGACGGCGGGGCGGTTGGTGGTGAGGTCGACGCTGTAGGCGGTCTTGCTGCGGCGGACGTTCTTGCGCCAGCGCGGCGGGGAGGCCCAGGAGGAGATGCGGTGCACGGGGAGGTGGGATTGGAATATATCGGTGCCCGGCGGCGGGACAAATAGCGGCTCGACGTCTGCGACAGCGGCGTGGGACTTTGGCGGGTGCGGGTACAGTTCAAAGGCCAGGTGGTAAAAGTAGGAGGGCGGCATGAGGCCTGGTGGGCAATATCCTAGGTGCGGTCGAGCATTATTGGAAGGGCAGAGAGGTTGTTCTGAACGGCGGCGGCCGGCTTCTCGGAGCTTCGCCCAGTTGCGTGTGCCAAGACCAATCAAGCCTGCGTGTCTGCGTGCCTGCGTGCCTGCTTCACAAAACCAAGGCTTTATTATTAAATCTCATGCTACTTTTTTTTCTCTTTTAGAAGCGCCGCTGCCGGTTGCTCTGCTCCATCGTCGCCCCGCTATATTATATGCTACCCATGAAGTCGCCACCAACCGTGGCCTCCTTCCCGGCCATCCTGGACATGAAAATCCTCCTGGGCAGCCCGCTGGAATTGTCGCACGTGTCGCTCTTGATGCAGACGTTTCGGTCGCAGCACGTGTCCACTGCGCAGACCTCGCCTTTGGCACAGTCGGCGTTTTTAACGCAGCCGTGCAGCCCACCGCACGCAATGTTGCCATCGAGGCAGAAGCCGGTCCCGTCGACCGCACTGCCGCATATACACGTGCTATCGCCGTTGCACGATCCGAACTTGCCACACGAAGACCCCGTGCAGCTGGCGGTGCTACACGCCCCGTTTTGGCAGATTCCACTGGCGCACTGTCACCGGCTTAGTGTCTTCAGAGACCACATCAGAGAACAGGAACCTACCTTGTGCCCGCACTTCCCGCAGTTGTCCGCGTCTGTGTTGAGGTCTACGCATGTGCTTCCAGCGCCAGGGCAAACATCTGGTGTGCGTGGGGCGCAACTCTGCCTGGCCTGAGGCGTTGTGGGACAGACCGTACTACTGCCGTCAAGGCTACAAGTCACCGTGGCAGTGGTGATAGTAGCATTCAACGTAAGAGTCGCCGTTGGAGTCGATGGCTGGCGTGACGACGTCGACGTTTCCGAATCACCCCATGAAAGCGTAACTAACGTGAAGCTGATGGAAGATGTAGACGTGGGGCCGGTCACGTTAAACGTGCTGCTATCCTGCGTGCTCTGACTGGTCGTATTTTTCGTCCGTGAAGCAGGGACAATTGAGGAGTCAGGCGGCATTAGAGAAACCGTTGTTATCAGCGCCGATGTCCCTGAAGACAGTGTGCGAGAGACGCTACTGTTCTTGTGCAGGGGTGGAGCTGAGTTCGCCACCAAATTTGTCACGGTGATCGTCTTGGTGGTCCTCTGTTTCAGTTGCTATTAGTCCAACGTGTTCCATCTTGGCTGCAGGCGTCGCCTTACCCTTGCTTTCTCGGTGATGGTAGCCGCCGGGAATCCGGCACAAGAGCATACTTCTGCATATCTGTATCCAATACCTATGAGATAAATCCTTTTTCACCATGACCATGATCTCGCACCTTTCTACGTCGCATGGCCAGGCGTACCAAGGCACAGACTTTCCAGCGCGTTCGGCCTGTCTCGCAGGGAGAGCAATGCTGGCATTTGGCGACGAAGTGATGGTCGTTGTCAAGGTCGACGTCGTGGTCGTCTGGAACTCAGTGAGAGTGTCGGTCATGAAATTGGAACAGTCTGAAGGCCGTACATCTGAGACGAGGGAATAGGCGCTGGTTCCAGTGATAGCCTGGCCGCAGTTGTCGATGTCATTGCAGCGAGCGCTCCGTACTTGCCTCTCATCAAGTGCTCCGAAGGCGAAATGAGCAAACAAAAGCAAGCAGGACACCGAGGCCACCATAATGCTACTGGAACACGTTCCAATGAACGAACGGATGAGGTCGAAGGGAATGACTGTCGCCGGACACAGCTGCAATCGTAAATCGGCGCTGGCAGGATTTTATATCCCCAGAATGCCCACAGCCCCCTGTGCCGACAGACCTTACAGGCTGACAACGTTGCGCAAACACCTTCACTTACAGAAAGCCGTATTGCTAGGCGTTGCTCGCATTAGCCGAGAAGGTGGCGGCTAACTTTTCTAGAGCCTCCTGACAGAAGCACTGAACGTGCCTTGCAGGGGTCCTCCCGCAACGTTGAGAAGGGATGTGGAGTACATGGCTCTCAAGATGTTAGTGGGACAATTTCCCAGCAGCCAAAGACTCAGAGTGCGCTGAGGAATCCCTCATCTGGAAGCAAAAGACAGAAAGAAACGCCAAAGGCGCATCAATACACCAACGCCAGTGGAGAGCACCAACAATCGGATCCATAAATCCAATTGGCATTTCATTCCACTCCAATAAGTCTCAACGCCTTGTCTTGCTTAGCGATGAGATGTCCGGTGAAAGGTGGCCAACTCATGCAGCCACTGAATACGACGAAAACGTGCGGTTTCCTTTGTGGGGTGATACTTCTTCACGAGAAGACGAGAAGGAGGACTCTATTCAAGAGTTGCCGGCCCTCGTTTTCTCCTTGCTGAGCACCGCTTAGCCTGGTCGTTGCCGTCAGGATCCTTCAGTGTCACACAACAACTTTGCAAATTGCTAGTGCAGACTCTGAAACGAGGCACACTAGTATCAACGGTGCAACATGGGCTATGTGTGACTTGCAACCGCAACGGATCTGTCATGCGACCACAAGAATGTTAGCTGGCTAGTTCAGTAATGCTCGAGACTCAGACTACACATCATGGCATGCTCGAACATATACATGATTCAAGCTTGGCACCAAGGTTCGCAGGCGATCATGATATTGGTAAATAGGGCTTTGTCGCACGTACTCGGAAACTTGCGACGAGGCTATGCATGCGTGCCTTGCAGGCGCATCATGCAGGTGCCATGTAGACGGTAACACGCTCGATTCGCTTATCTTGGATGACCTGAGCTTGGATTCGTCGATAGCGGAGAAGACTTGAGGCGTCGCATTCGCTGAAAGAGCTGAAACACCCACAGAGCTCGTAATCATCGGTGGTTGTGATTCCTTGCTTTTCGCGGCACCAGTCGACCATTTCCGCTGGAAGTGTGGGGTCATTCATGATGGATGGATTTTCCTGCTGCAACGGGGGATGGGTACGTACGCCAAATTTTCCTCGGGCGGACGAGCGCTTCGGACCTTGCGGACAGCGAAAATCTCCACCGTGAACTTCCTTGCCGCCAAGAGGAACTGCGCGCACTTGTCGTCGGATCTTAACGGAAAGCCTTCGGATGCTCCGGGATCCGAAGCGGGATCCGCGCTGTAGATCTACCGACATCTTAGACAGTAGGGTTCCTTTGGTTAATGATCATCTACATCTGGGGCAAACTTGCTCAGGAGATACCTCACTAATGATGCTCCACCGCATTGAGCAGCACAATAAAGGTGTTGAGCACTGACAGTTCAGGCCTCATTAACATTTAGATAGAATGGATCCTCTCTAGATTGTGCATGTCATATGGTGAACTCAGGGGGAGGAGGTGATATTAAAGCCTGGCGAGGTCTCAAGCAAAAAAATGGGCTTGATTCTGCTGCTTGTCCTACAATTATTCCTGTGAACAACACCGGAGTTTGCGACCATAACAGCGGTATACCGTCGTTATCGCGTCGTCAACGGCGCTTCCGACTGCTTTTCCTCAAGGGCAGTTGAGCGAACATCCGGACCTAGATGCAAATTTTAAATACGCACAAACATGTCATGACATGATTCCACCACCCACTTATTCAGGTTGCACTGCCTCGGAGAGGTAGATATAGGAGAGCTCAATTCTTTTGCAACTCACTGTAGTCTAAGGGGATGCAGCCCCTGAAAGAGAGACAATATATACGGTGGATTCGGCTCACGCAGGAGGCAAGAAACTCGCGAATAGAGCCCCCTGCACGATTGCGTAGATCACCATAAGCCGGGCAAGGGAGTTGCATGTATCTTTCGACGCAAAGGCGACGCTGAGCGGATCATTCACACAGTCCATACCAGAAGCAATCGCAAGGTACCATAGAGGGTATCCTGAGGATATGCGGTTCACGATCTGGATGTGAAAATTTGTCACAGCCAACAATGCAAGGGCGAGCTGGGGGATGCTGAAGGCCACGAGAAGGTGAGCCGTTTCAGTCCGCGAGGAATTCTGCTCAGTCGAGACCTTCTCGGCCGGCCCGGAACGAGCGGAGAATCTGCTTGAAAATCAATCTCAGTCGTCAATGAATGACGAGAGCTATGACGTTAGGGTTCGTAAACGTACCGGCGAATGACTCGCAGAGCAGAGCCCACCAGAACCCATATGGTAGGCGCAGCCAGCAGAAACAACGGAATATTGGACAGTGTCCAATAACGTAAGAAGCCCACGTTCCTTTATATTGTTAGGGGGAGAATGTTTCCAAGGAAATCGACCTACCAATAATGATGCTGTACCCACGTGTAAATGCTAGGGGGCATTTTTGTACACCACGGCCTCGCTTGGTCCTAGTCTACGTGAGCCCAAGGTTGCCGAGTTAGACCTGCGGCATGCTCACCAAGGTGCAGTACTGCAGGTAGGCCACCCACTGGGGGATGATTGAGCCTCCGGCGACCATACAGCCGGCTAGAACGGTGCCAGTGAGCCTCATGAGTGTCGCAATCATTTCGGATTTTTGACCAAGGAGACCAGGCAGAACCCGTACAACATCATAGATTAGAATGAGGCCACTGAGCAAGCCATTGCTGCGCACCATTGTCGCGAGGCCAAAACAAAGTCCTGAGGTAAGCATGCAGAGCAGATTGGCAGCAAGACTGAGTGGTCCATTGGGCTGCACGCGAGCATAGGCGTAGCACAGCATTCCTGAGAAGTTCAGGAGCGAAAACAAAGCCTCTCCATATGGCGCGGCGAGGAACAGGCCGGCGGGAGAGAGGGCATGGAGGACTGCAGTCAGAAAGGCGGTCTTGTGCAAAGCCGGCTCCGGCAAGATTAGCCTAACTAGCTGGTATAGCACCAAGACCGAGAGCAGGTGTGAGGCATTAGAAACAACAACGCCAGCCCAGGCAAGCGCGGCCAAGTGGTCGCCCGCAAGAGGCAGGACTGGCAGTGGGTCGTCAGCATCCTGCTTGACGGAACGGGCAAAGGGGGACCAGGCATACTTTTGGCGGCATTGGCCATCAGATGGCTGAACGCCCAGCTGAACGCCCACTCCTGCTCGTGCTGGTAGCCACGGGCGGCGGCGGCGGTGAAATAAATTGCATCCCAGCGGACAAGCTTGCTGACGAGGCGCTCGCCTAGCGTGGCGGACCAGGGCGCTGAAGCGGCCCCCAGCGAGGAGGCAGCAGCATCGTGACCCAACAGGAGCGTCGTCGACGTGTCATAGCCAGGGCCGGGACTGGCGAAGGCAATAAGCAGCAGGAGGGCCTTCCAGGCGGCGCACACGAGTACGAGGGCGCTGGTCGGGCGATCCAGCGGACGACGGCAAACGTGCAGGCGAGGCATTTTCCGGGCGTCGAGGGCTGGTGGGCAGCGAGGAGGTGGGCAGCGAGGGCTCGCTTGCTTGCAATGGTCCGTCACGCGGGCGGGCGTCATAGGAGAGCTTGGAGCTTGATGGACGAGCGGGACGGCGCGGCACCGGCCAACGTCAACAACGACTCCAAGGGCGTTGCTCGTCGCGGCTTGGCAGGCCCGAGCCGGCGGTTTCGGGTCGCTGGGGAAGGGGCGTAGCGGCCTTCTGCGGCGCACGTGACGGATGCTGGGCGTGTGGGCGTATTCCAGCGTGCTTCAGCGCGCCGCTCCGTGCGCAGCGCCGCGAGAGCGCGCAGTGCCGTGTTTCCGTGGTCCGATCGAGCCAATGCGTCAGATGCCGCAGCGCAGGGCGATGCGGCGACTCGGCGAGAGGCGGCTGCGGCTCCACCAGGCCCGCAAGTCGTGGCTGGCCGCACCGCAGCCGCAGGCAGCGCGCACCACGCTGGCGAGCTCACCGCTGGCGGGCATGGCGTCCGCATCGGCCGACGCTGCCAGCGTGCTCGCAAGCAGCGCCGCCGTTGGCAGCGCGCAGCACGGTGGGCCGCAGGACGGGCCTCGTGCGCGGGCGGCACAGGCAAGCTCCGTGGCCGAGTGGTAAGCAGGCACCGACGGCACCGACAGGGCGAGCTTTGCGCCGGCCTAGGCTGATGCTGGCTGATGCTGGCTGATGCTGAGGCGGCCGCCGGAACCACTCGCCGTCCGACTGCCAGCATCAGTGCTGCGACTGGCCTGAAGCCGCCATCAAAGGGCCTTCCGCTGCCTCCGCGGTACAAAGGCAGCTGCTACACAAAGCCTGGTCCCGCAGCTCCCGCAGGCCCCCGTGTTTGCCGCCGCCCTCCACTCTCAACACTCCGCGCCCACCTCGCTCTCCGCCATCCTCCAATCCTACGTCCTGCCGCTGCCTTCGCCTCGACGCGCACGTAGGGTGGCTCAGCCGACACCGCACCCCCTGCGCCCACGCCTCCAGCCGACCGGACCCCTGCGCCCTCGTGCATGATCTGCGCGAGCCGTCATTGCAGTCCTGCCGCAGCCGTCGACTGCTGCTCCCCGCCCCGCCTCGACTGCTTCGAAACAAATCCCAGTACGAGCAGCATAGCCTCGCTGCTGCGCGCAAAGTCGCTTCTGCAACTCCTGGCCCCCTGTTGGTACGCCGCCTCCGCAATCTGGCCCTCTCCCACGGACCCGCCAACACCTGGGAATGATTTCCCCCGCCGCCATTCGTCTCCCGCTGCCTGGCTAAGCACCATGTTCCTGTCCATGCTGACCGCGGATGCTGCCGCCCAGCATGGCCACGAGTTCTCTGCCCCGCGCACGCCCTCGCCCCTTCATCCCACCACCTCTCCTCCCCCTCGCTCTCCATTGAACTATCTCTCCTCAACCGTCCGCCAGCAGAGGCCGCAGCAATCCCCGCTGCCTACTCGGAAGAGCGTCAGCTTCGACGGCCGTCCCTCGCATGCCTCGTCCAGGAAGTCCATCATGTTTGCCCTGCCGCCTGAGAGCAACACGTCATCATCACGCCCGCCTTCTATTCGGAGTACTACCACCGCCTCGACCGACGACCGCTCGCGCAAGCGACCTTCGCGCCCCAAGACCAACTACCCTCTCGCCCACCCTCCTCCCCGCGTAGGCCCGCTGCACCTCCGACCCAAGGTCCTCCTCCAGCTACACCAATCCTCGCCAAACTCGAGGCCGAAGCCCGCTTTCGAGGCCATTCCTTCAACTACCTTCGCTCCCAGGCTGAAGCGTAAGTTCCGTAGAGTATTTAAGCATAGGGACAGGCTGGGCCCAGACGATGTCGTGGTTGTGCGGGCTGGGGACTACGGTGGCGCGGATGACCATAGTGATTCCGATGAGGACCTGGAGTCTCGTGAAGTCGTTGGCGTCGTCTGTTTCAACGTCAGAGACGAGCGCACCGAAATCTGTATGGACGATGACACAGTGTGGGAGGCGACCTTTATGCAAAATGGCGGCTACGAGTTTGTCGCCACCGATGAGCACGGCCTACAGTCCAAGGCGCGATGGGTGCCCAAGCCTCAAGGCAAACGGAAGTCTGCCAATTATGCGCAAGCAGACAATGCTGCTGAGGATCGCAAGTTCACCTTCAGCACCATAAGCCCGGATCGTCGGCGGCATCCTGTCATCGCCAGCATGACAAAAGGTGGCATTGACGTCTGGGATCAGTACTCCATACCGCCTCAGACGAATCTGGCCTCTCCACTCTCGCCTACCTTCAGCGATGCTGCCGATTCTCAGAGCTTGCCCGACACCTCTGAGCCTCGCCCCATGCTGACCACGGATGAAACTTTGAGGAAGCTCATCATTGTCACTGGCATCTGGGTGGCATTTCGAGAGAAGTGGTCGACCGTCTTTCGGTATGGAAAACCGGGTCGCGATCGAGAAAGTCTGCCGGCATCACCTTTGTGCGGCTCACCAATCATGCCCTGTGCGCCTATACGTACTGTCAGCATGGCCAGCCTCAATGGCAGCATGTCGAGGTCCAGCTCGCCTGGAATCCCAGACAACCAAAGCGAGAAGCACCACAGCCTGAGGAGCGTGTCCAGGATGTTGTTGCATCGGAATAGCGCGCTGGCGGCGCTCAATGGCGAATACAATGCCGCCGATTCGACACCCCCGTCTACTGCCAAAACCGGGAGCTCTACTCGCTCTCGCCGCGCAAACTCCACCGGAACCGCCTTCATGCAGCGCGCATCCAGCAAGAGGAACCCAAAGCGACACAGCAGTGGCCCCAAGGGGACGTCAGTATCAGCGGACATGTATAGGATCAACACGGAAGAAGAAAACGACCGTCCCCATCGTTTTACCGTCTCCGAGGCGGCGCACATCATGCTCCCAATGATCGAGGACCGCACTCCTAAGAATTCTGGTGAATACGCTTCGTCCATGGCGTCCAGCAACGACGACCAACCCACGCCACGCCAAACGCCGCATGTGAGGCCGGGACGTGCGACCCTGCAGGTTCCGCCGACATACTTGCAACCTAACCACTCGACTTCTGGTCGCAGTGACGGTACCGTCGATACGTCTTTTGAAGACCTTGCGCCCAAGCGGAGCAAGAGTACGAAAGAAAGGCCCAGGCCACGTCAATCTGTCTCTTCAACAGCGCAGCCTCGGTATTATGTGGATGGAAATGAAAATGGATACCCGGCCGAAGTGAAGATTCCCATGGAGACTGAGAAGGCATATGACGACAAGGAAAATAAGCAAAAAAAGAGGATGAGCATGAGAGGCTTCTTTCACAAAATGAAGAGTAAGAGAAGCAGGAACTGAAAATTGTATTTGAAGAGGAGGGTGACACTTTGATACATGGTGATGGCGTCATCCGGGGTGTCATTCTTTCGCAAGCTGCCGTTGGCAGCTGCAATTTCTCCTGGCGCGGACATTTGACTTTCCAGTTTCCGACAGGACAAAAGGAGCTAGATTTTGGAGGCGTTATTTCGTCGTGAGGGGGGCCACTCACTGTACCATTCCCCCAACTTACCTCCCAACTCGTGTTTTTCTCGGCGCTCTATAGCTTGGTGTTTTGTGGGTTCTTAGGCGTCTTTTCTCAACTCTGAAAATACCCCACGCCTCGCGGCGATCCCTGTATCTCATACTTGATCCTACTCTTCTCTAGCATTCATACACCGGCTTGCTCAAAGCGGCCTCGTTTGTCTTTCATCCGGTCTTGGTAGGGTGGGTTGGGGGAAGGTAGGCTCATAGGTTTCGATAGAAGGCTTGGGGCATTGTGGTTTATCAATAAAAACATTGGTTCGTGCGTATGTGCAATGCGGGAAGGTCGATCCACTGATGTGCATGTGTCGGTGCTTTCAGAGGACTTGCGGTGAGTTAGCTGTACATGACTCTTCATCGTAGTAGTAAGAAAAATTTTGCAGAACAAAGACATGTACGCGTTGGTCGAGGCCTGATGAAGGCGGTCTGATGCCGGCGGGCCCAGTTCGAGGCAGAAGTCAATGGGGGTGTATAACTCTGTGGCTCTACTCATCAGAGAAAGGTGTCCTGCGCAGGATTAACTTGCTTACGCGCCGGAATCTTGCAGTTTGCTGCTGGAGAAGCGCCCGCCCAAAAATAGTGTGACGGAGACCTGCGTCGCTGGCTGCTGTGTATCGTACGCCAAGTAAATGGGCGGGTATCGTTTCATGGTGGCAACCTTTTTTACTTTTACTTTTTTCAGCAAGGACAGCGGGACCGTCAATGCGTGCCGCTGTCCGAAGTTTAAATAAAAAGCCATGACAGCAAGGAAAAAGACCGGATTGGGGGTGATAAAGAGGTGACGCGGGCGCTTACTCATGCTGAGCCATATGCAGGGATGCTGCGCCCGCTTCTGCATTCTGCATTCTCCGCCGTCTCCCATGCGTGTTTGTTGCAGACCTCCGCCACAATAATGATTCGCAGAAAATCTGAGCCCTCTTACGTGGACAATTGGGGCATACGCGTGGATGTACGGACGTAGATATGAGTTATAAGACCACACATATACATCCAGGTACCAGAACCAACAACCCGCGTATGTGGGGTGTGGTATCTGTGGGCTCAATTATTTTTGTAACCGACGAAATTATTGCGGCAGGGGGGTTGCGGATGCATGCTGCGGCAGCGACAGAGTGGTCGCTTTGTTTCAAAACCTATGCTTGCAGCTTCAGGACGGGCTTCTGGCCAGGAATAGAGCGCGTTTCAACGGAGCCGTGTTTCCAGATGCGCAGGTACGTAGAAAATGTTCTAGAATAGCAGTTCAGGGGAGCGGAGCGGCAGGTTGAAGAGCCGCTTGGCGGGTCCACGGCTGGATTTAGAGTCCAGAGATGAGGGTGGAGCGAATGAGAGGCGCGGGAAGGGAGTGTAAGTAAGCGCCCGGCGGCGCCAAACGCTTGCCCTGCAGGTGCAGTGGGCGGCTATCTATAATCGTTCGCCGGAACGAGGCACCACCCGCCTGCACGCAATTCTAGGCCTCCCGTCGGCCGGCCGCAGCGATGGGCGCATCGCCCGCAGCGATATTCTGGGAGGTGGCTTATCCTCTCGAAGCATTGCGTGTTTGGCAGCGGCCCAGCAGTCGGCCGGCCGCAGCGAGAGCCCGAGAAGCGGAGTGGCGCACGGAGTTCTGGAGAGTAGCGGTGGACGAGGCCCGAACACGGGACCAGCTGGCTTGACTATGCCGCAGACGGAGCGAAGGGAGTGTGGCGCGGACTGCTACGCGGTCGATTGCGTGGGAGGCAGGCGCGGGCTACGGAAGTGGCTTGCAGCTCGCAATGGGGATGGGGTTGCGGTGCTGCTGCTTTGCATGAGCCTCGCAGCGATGACATAGTTGTGTCGGTCAGTGAGCTGGATTCAGGCGTGGCAATTGCCCAACGACTCGTGTCCAAACCGGCGCAGTGCGAACGCCTTGCGGCGGCCAGCGGCCACGGTCAGGGCCAGGGCTGCGGCTTACGGAGCTCGACAGGCCACCAGATAGAAACGGCTGCAAGCAGGGCAGGCAGTGCAGCGCGATGCAACGGTGGGATGGGGGGAAAGTCGTGGCCGGCAGCGCCGCTCGGCCGGGGCAGCGCTGGCAACCTTGAACGGCAGGTCAGGCGAACCAGGCACAGGCGCATGCGCATCGGCATGGAGAAGGCTAGGAAACCCACTCTTCCACGGCCCTGTGAGCTGAGGAACCTGGCCGGATGTGGGAGCAGATCTGCGTCACTGTCGAGCACCTCGGCGTCGTCACCCTACGGGCACTGCCACGCCGCAGACCGCGCGCCGCGGCCCGCCGGCAGCCGGCGCGGGTGGTGTGCGTTCTGGAGCCAGGCAAGGACGCGGCGGAGTTGCTGAGCGTCGCCGGTTGCGGCCGCGGCGCAGTGGAGGAATCCAAATTGTCGAGCCATGGGCGGCGGGGCTGGAGAATGCTCGCGTGGGCAGGGCGGCCGGGCCCAAAGCGGCACGTACTCTGTACAGGGTCGAGTGGCGGAGTGGCTGAGAGAGAGGGTCGCCAAGACAGCTGTCACGGCGCTGATTGGCGCAGTGCGGGGCGACAGCGCTGAGCTGTTCGTCGGCCGCCCAAAGGCATCGTGTTCGTCGGCCGATCAGAGGGGAGGCTGGGAAATCGCTGCTCGGACGCCCCCACCACCACGCTATACAGCTTCGTAACCAAGGAGACGGGCGATGGCGACCCAAAGACCCAGCCCACCGCCCGCGCGGCGCCCTGCGGCTGCGGTGACTTATACGCAGCGATGCCGCGTGCGAGTTGGGCACTTGATCCTGCTCCTCACCTCCCGGCACGTGTACGCTCGCAGCCCTCGCCATCGCCCGCTGCCCATCACCTGCTCTCGCCCACTTCAGGCATCGTGCCATCTGCAACACCACCGCCCCGCCCGTCCGCCGTCTGGAGACCAGGCCAGCTAGCGCCGCAGCGTGCAGCAGCAGCCAAGGGCCGAGCGACAGGCCGACGACGACCATCATCCGACACGCCTCCTGGCTTTCCGGCCCTTTGTCCGCCCGGCAGCCCGCAGCGCCCGCAGCGCCTTGCATCGCGAAACAGCTCTCGAGAGCGCTGCAAACGGCCGCCGTGGACTGGCTGCGCCGCCAGGACGCTTGAAACACGGGCTTGCGCGCACAGGCTGAAACAGCGCGACAGCCTGTCACTTTGTCCGATCTGCCGCTGCCTTTGGCGCCGACCAGGGCCGCTGCGCGAGTAGACGGCTTGTGGCCAATCGTTGCCCGCACCCGACCCCCACCCCAGGATTCCACCGCGCCCGCTGCCCATCGCCAGCGACGCGCGCGACCTCTCGCACATAAGAACTGAGTGTGCCGTCACTGCGACAACACATCCCCCTCACCAACCAACACTTCCGTTTTCTGTTCGTTTCTTCCCTCACTTCCCCCGCGACTCCGCCTGGTTGTTGGAGCTCCGCCCCGCCGCATCCTTCTTTTCCTCAGCATCAGCCCTCGGCCAAACCAACCCTGCTCCACGCCCACGCTACGGCTGCGCCTTTCCGCTTCGGGTTTCCTGCCATCTTTGAACTAATCACACATCGCTTTCTGCCGGTCGGGGAGCCTTGCGAACTAATTGCATCTATTCCGTCGTTGCATCTTCTCTCTCTCTTGCCTCACCGCCTCGGCCTCTTAATCTAATATCCCCGTCCGCCACCCACCGCACCTACCCCGGGGATCACCACCGGACAACAATAGGATTCTCCGCCCCATTCACCACAACAATACCAATTGTGTGGTAACAACAACAACAATACGACAATCGTCTATTGTCCCGTGGCCCATATCAACACTTCGCCCTCGTCGAGCCTCTCGTCCACAACATCTTCATCGCGACAGTCTTCCACGATGGTTTCTTACTCCGCCACCCCCGAGCAGAACGCTGCCGCCCTCGACTACTTCATCCAGCTCCCCGTCTCCAAGGAGATGATCGCCTACCTGGCCCGCAAGGCGTCCGACGTCATCCGTTGCGAGACGCCCCAGCAGCAGGGCAACGTCAACAAGAACCTTCCTCCCACCCCTCCCTCCACTCCTCCCCAGAGCCATGCCCAGCCCTTCGGCCGGGATCCGGCCCTTCCCTCGGTCGAGGCCTTCATCATGTCGCTCGTCGACAGGTCCCACGTCGGTGCCGCTACCCTCATGAGCTCCCTCGTCTACCTGGCCAGGCTCAAGTCCCGCCTCCCTCCGGTCGCCAAGGGCATGCGCTGCACCGTCCACCGCATCTTCCTCGCTTCCCTCATCCTGGCCGCGAAGAACCTGAACGACTCTTCTCCCAAGAACAAGCACTGGGCCCGCTACAGCACCGTCCGTGGCTACGAGCACTTCGGCTTCTCGCTCACCGAGGTCAACCTCATGGAGAAGCAGCTCCTCTTCCTCCTCGACTGGGACCTCCGCATCAACCAGGATGATCTCTACTTCCACCTGGAGCCTTTCCTCGCCCCCATCCGCGACTACCAGGTCCGCCAGGCCGAGAGGGCCCAGCAACTCAAGAAGATCAAGCAGCTCCGCGAGATCCAGACCTACTACCAGGGCCTCGGCCACTCTGTCTCGCTCGAGTACTGCGCTCACCAGGTCAAGAACGGCGCCATCACGCCTCCTGCCGAGCTCAGCAACCCTTACTCGAGGTACCGTCTTGACAGCCGGCCCTCGACCGGCAGCTCGTCTGGCTCTTCGTCGCGCATGCCGTCGCTTTCGCCACCTCAGCGGTCCGGGTCGGCTGCTTCGTCGCACTCGGACCTGTCCAGCACCGAGTCGACGCCCAGCTCAATTTACCACTCGGAGATGCCGTCGGTCCACCGTTACGACAGTGCCACCAACGCAGCGGTTGTGCACATGCCCCAGGCGCCACCCAAGGCGTACAAGGCCATGTACCACTCTCAGCTGCCTCTGCCGATGGAACAGCAGCTCGACGGCGAGAAGCCATCCAAGAAGCCCAAGACCAGCGGTGGCTTCTTCGCCCGCTTCCTCGGCAACGCTGGCGTCCGCGTCTAAATTGCACGACGGACGACGATTTGCCATCTACCATCGCCTAGCGGCATCTTTGCTTTTGCTCACTGTTGGGGGCGTACACTCTTCTTCTATTTCCTTTTTCTCTTGCTTCGATTGCTGTTCTTTTGAGCGAGCATGAGCGGAGCACACGAGCACAGTCACGTACGATGAGCGACGATGGGGGGGGGGGGGGGGGGG